>NC_040013.1:6845652-7144443 GCF_000972845.2 Larimichthys crocea
CAAATGGAAACACGGAAAAAATGAGTTCCCGCCCGGTGAGATGAGATTTGAGAAGTGGCGTGAGATAAATGAAGTAGTACAGTGGCCGGTGTCAAGGGAAAGTCGAGCAAGACAGAAGCAGCAGCAGTGACCAGAATTGGTATGAGAGGGAAAGTGTGTGTCTGGTGTTGATACAGAGAGAGAGAAGAATGTCTTTGTCTTCGAAAAACACTTTTACAGGTGGCAGGTAAAGTCACAGAGTTTACAGTCCTGCTTAAGGCTGGAAAGTGTTTTTATATGTTCCAGTCTCTCTCTCTTTATCTCTCAGGTTGTCATTCTGTCTAAAGCACTTCTCTCTATTTGATATCAGAATTGATATGTCTGGTGGAAAGCCTGTCCGGTGTAGGCACACGTAGAGAAACAGCATAGACCCCCATCGTGTGTTTGTGTTTTATTCCTACCATGAGGTAGTAACCCAGTGCCGACACGTTGAGCACAGTCATGTTTTTATCACAAGTCATTACAGACTACTGCAGGACTCCTGTGTTTTCATCTCTTCCCTCAACACCCATTTTTCCAAATAAACGTCAAATAGCCATTTAGCTGAACTTTGCAGACCCACAGAGCATGTCTTAACAACTTTCCCGCTCGTGTTTGGTGAAAGTATTAGGGAGCTTTCTCTCCTGACCTGTTGGCTTGAAACGACTGAGTCTGGTTTATTTAGGCTGGTGTGAAAGCAGTCAATCAAACTCTGGCGTAAACTTTACACGACCTGTGAACACATGGAAAAGAAGGGTCTCGATCTGCTTCAAAACAAACTCTGGTATGGCATGTAGACAAAATGGACAAAACAAAGACTTTAGTGAGTAGATGTCATGTCATACTGTACTGTGTGTATTTTAGTAAGTAAGTGAAACAGACCATAATCAGTTGATCATATTGTTATCAGTTAAATTACTCAATGTTTTAGGATTAATATTTAAATTTTTTCGATAGGCCTTTTTTATGCAAGTCATTTTGTCATGTTGCTGATGACTGAAATCAGTTTCAGGATCCTGCTGTTATGCATGCTGTCAGAGTAATCATAAGTCTCAGACTTCTAAATAACATCCAAGTCATTATTACAACTGGAGCTCTCAACAAACATGGACGCCTCACAAGCCAAATACTGTTGTTCATCAATGTAATTAAACCCAGATGTACTTAATGTTTGTTGTTGATTGACAGCATTTTAATCCTCATAACCAACTCTTTAATCATACAGATCATTAACACGGGAATCTTTCCCATCTCTACCATCAATCCCAGATGACACCACAGCATCACTGTCACATCTCACTGGGACACTTGTTAACGTTATTAGTAACACTTGTGCTTCTCCTACTCTGACAACTCAAATGTGTGCTGTGGGGAAAAGAAACATACAGTCCCATAAGACACATTAAATACTGGAATATAAATGGGCAGCTGATAAGAGCAGGCACAAACTCTTTTAATGTAGTACTTTAAAAAAAATAATAATTTAAAAAACAGTAAAATACAAAACTCTCAGCCATAAGGTGCGACATTATTTGATTAATTATTATGCTGTTTAATTGCAGGGATGCTAAATTAGTACCCTCTCATCTTTATCTTCCCTCCACCAAGTGCATGCTGGGAAACATTCCAGCCCAGCCTGAGGGTTAAAATAAATACGGAGAAGGATGCATTGTGCTTGTCTCACTCCACTAACTTCCCTTTTTTTAATTTCACCGAGCGCTGCGGTCTCTTTATTTAAAGTAATAAAGCTGGACTTATGAGCTCGGCACCCATGTATTAATTTCAATTTTCTAACATAATCTAATTCCTGTCCCTTCCTCCTCCACACACTTTCCATTTTCTATCCTCTGTCCTCCCTACTTGTTCCAATCTTCCTCCCTCTCTGGCTTTGTTTCATCTCAGGTGGAGCTGGAGAGAGGGAAAATCCTGCACATCAAGGCGCTGGCATTGGGTGACCTGAACAAGGCCGGCCAGAGAGAGGTCTTCTTTGAGCTGAACGGACAGCTGAGATCTGTGCTGGTTAAAGACACTGTCGCTATGAAGGTACACTGAAGGGAAATAAAATGTGTGAAACATCTACCCCCTCACAACCATTTGTTGCCTAGGAATAAAAATGACCAATGAGTGGTTGAATGACTGTATGCACGGATCATTGACTGGATGAATAGATAAATGGAGGCAAGCGTTAGTGGATGACTTGGACAATCAACAGACGGACAGATGGATGCATAAAATCTCTTTTTGTTCCTCCACCCAGGAAATGAAGTTCCATCCCAAAGCCCAGAAGTCCATCAAGGGTCAGGTGGGAGCGCCCATGCCTGGAAAAGTGCTTGAGGTCAAAGTGGAAGTCGGATCCAAGGTCAGTTTATTGTTAAACTGTGTCTCTCCTGTTCTCTCAACATTTGATACATCACATATCAGCTTTTATGTTTGACTATTTTGGATTAAAGAGTAAATTCACTTAAAATTGTTTTATAGCTACTTAAGACATATTTAACGAAACATTATTCAACAAACAAACTGTTTATATTCATTTTGGCATTGTTACTGAAACTCTGCTATCTCATCAGGAGTAAAATGGAAAATTTTCAAATGCTCCCGTGTGCTGTCTACTTGAGTTTTCTGCCTCTACACCAGTGCTGTAGAGGTGTGGGACTGGGTATTGTTTAGAAAATGCTCAATAGTACCGATGCAAAGTTGTGTTTCAGTACTGATACATAAATTATCTTTTTTTTTTTGTAACCTTGCTTTGAGGAATACAGATAAAATCTGTTTTTATTCAACAAAAAAGAAACATTTTGTGCTAAATGTCTAAACACAAGCAGCTGTACAAGAACTGTGCCTAAACAAAACAGCTGGCAAAAGTATTGGAGGTCTGAATCCTCACTGACTTCACAATCTGATTATGATTCACCGTCAACGGTTCCAATGCATCTCAGTCAGGGTGGACTGATGAAATGAGCACCAGCTATATGCTGGTAGAGTTAGTGTACTGTTGAGTAGCTGGTAATGTTCACGTAAAATTAATTTCCCACCCTGAAAACGTATTGATCCTCAATTTTCTACATTACTGCACATGGCTACTTTTTCATTATTTAAGAGAAGCAGTCAGATGCAACTGAACTCCCTTTTTATTTAGAAAGTGCTTTGAAATCTTTTCCACCTCAGTAGATAAACATGATTTTCTTTCCTCCTGGAAATTTCTGAGTTTTAAAATAAACTAGAAACAGTCTGATAATAAGTAAAGAAGAATTTGAATCTGACCTGACATTCAGTGATAACTTTTACCTCTTGTCAGCATACTAGAAGTAGTTCTACCTGCAAACAGGAGACGTTTGTAGTTTGGGCAAACTGTCCCTTTAAATTGAAATTCACATTCATAGTAAATGTTGTTACTATGGTGAGCCCTTGCTTGTATATCCAGAAATCTAGCCTTCATGTCCTTCGCTCTGAATACATTTTTCTTGTTAACCTTCAGCATCAGCGCTCTGTATGTTTGCCCTGTTTTTAATGCTCTGTGAACTGTCTTTATCATCATAAAAGGTGGAGAAGGGCCAGCCGCTGTGTGTCCTCTCGGCTATGAAGATGGAGACTGTGGTCAACTCCCCGGTGGCCGGGACTGTTAAGGCGGTCCACGTCACAATTGACGCCTCCCTGGAGGGAGATGACCTGATACTGGAAATCGAAGAGTAGAGTGCAGACGGAGGGGGGGAGTAGTGAGTAGTAGTAGTAGTAGGTGGGAGTTAGACAATCTGATCCTGGAAATGTTGAGGTGGAGGAAGAGGCGAAACATGAATCCTCTGTTAGAAAAAATCATTGTGGCAGCACTGTAGTACTCCAATTTGTACATATTGTTTGGTTACACATATCCAGACACGTGGTGATGGTATAAAGAGTAGATGATAGCAATCCTAAATGTTAATTTAATTGATTTGATGAGTTCTTTATTGAACTATAATACTAATCAAAGCTACGTTATTCACTAGGTGTGGTGATTAGCCACCAAATCTATAAATGTCCTGTCAACCTGTGGAGAATAACATCATAGGATGGTATATTTGAATTGTGATACATTCCATGTCTTAAATGCTAGTCTTGTATGTATGTACTGCAAAAAAATGAACTAACCATATGACACGCTAATAGGGTTCGAACAGCTACTTACAATTAAATGCCACAATTTTCCATCTGCTGTTGCTTAATATATTCAAAGGGAGTAGGTGAAATTTTATATTGATGACTAATTAATGTTTTTCTTTGTAATCAGTACGGTTCAGACAAAGAAGCTTTGACTTGAGGATGTATTACCAAATCATTTTTTCATACGGGAACAATATTTTCATCTTTTGGCATTATCAATCTCTGACAGTCTACTAGTATCATTGTGTGTATGTAAAAAAAAAAATAGTTGGAACACAGTACACTGGGAATGAAGGAAAGAAATGACAATGTTTTGTCCAACCTGTTCTAGATAAGGGTGTGATACAAATATTTTCACAATAAGAGAAGCACAAAAAAAGCAAGCGGCACAATTTTAAGTTGACGGGGACACAGCTATACCTGCCAGAAACGTCCAATGTTGCACCAAAGTGAGAAAATGTATTCTGTTACTGTATCAGTAATGGTAGTGTTTTTGTTTTTTTAAATCTGTACTGGTGTTGAAAATGTTTCTCCATTCACACCTGTCTCTAAAATCCCAAAGCCAGAAGCACGCTGTAGCAACATGTTGAAATGAAGCTGTAGGCCATGTTGGTAACACCCAGACAGGATTAGTGCTTTTGTTGTAGTTTAATGCGGCTTTCTTTATCTGAAGCCAGCTGTAGGGTGGCCCACCAAAACCAATCCAGCTCCATCTGCTGTATCATTTCAGAAGTGTAAAGTCACAGAGTCTTAAGGTGGCGTTTAGTGTCCCTGGTTTAATGGTGTGATGTTGGAATCGTCTTTTCAGAACCAGGCAGAGATTATGGCGAATGGTCTTCTGTCTGCATGGGGATTTTAATGCTAGGTGTAAATGGGATTACATGGTGGTGTAATGGAGGCATGTGGTGTTATTTTCTGAGGCTCTGCTGATTAATTTATGAATTAATTCTCTGTCAAATGATGTGAAATTAGCCGGACTAATAAGAGACTCTGGAGACTCCCAGTAGCAGCACTCAGCTTTATATTTCTAATGCGTATGTGTGAGCAAGCAAATTCCAAACACAAAGTCAACTAGTCTGCACAATGTTGCACCATCAGAGCTGAAAACACATTCTAAAACAAACCGATGCAAAAATATTCACACGAACACTCCCAGCCCCTTGAGTGCTGCCTGGATCAAAAGAAAACAACACCAAGTACACCGCTCGGTGGTGTGGCTGCATCTCCATAGCAACTCTGTATCCAAAACATTTAACAGCAATGCAGCAACGACCCTCCACAGTTTTCTGATTATATAGTACCACAGTGAATTCATTCAGTTCCACTGCTGTCAGCTGCAGGCCTTTTAACCATTTAACAGAGACTGAGGTGAACTTCAATGTTTGGGCCACCACAGTGAACAAGCACCATGAAATATCAATTACAGTCGGAAAAGGAAGTGCCACAATCTCTTTGTAAAGCACACAGCGAGCCAGAAAAGACACCACAGCTTCTACGCCAAAAAAAGGTCTGTGCGCCTCTGACAGAACCAATCGATCCAAGTGAGAAATTTAAGCAACAGTTTGTACTCGACTGTTTCCAGCATTTTTGCTCCATTACCTCTGACAATGAGTCCCCCCCCCCTTTTTTTATAACTATGCATCAATACTGAGCAGCGATGCCGTGGTTAATTAGAACCCTGATATGCCTATATCAATCTGCATTTGAGCTCTGTAGAGAGAGATGGAGATGAATGACCATCTATGACAAGCTGTTGCACAATAAATGTAAAGTTCCCTCCTCCTCTCCTTCCTTATCTGCCTCCTTCCTTATGTTCCCCCCCTCCCTTCTCCCATCAGTGTAAATTTGCACATGTAAGATGATGGCTTGATCGACTCATGCAATAATGTAGAACTGTATCGCAGTGTTCCTCTGTGTTAGCCAGCAGTGATTCTTAGACTGTGTTCTGTGTCTGGGGCGGGGAAAAAGAACACACAGCTGAAAAATGTTATTTGTTTCAGAGAGGGGGATATATAACGTTGACCTATTCTTGAGCTCATGCTATTCAAGAGGTGAACTGTCACAGAGTATATGAAAATAGGGTCTGTGACATTTATTTTTTTCCTATTGCTTTCCTTTGTGTGTTTTTATGAAACCAACCAACCTGTTTATTTACTCTCAGTTGAGCAGGAACAACTGCCTGCAGATTCAAAGTATCTCCACAGAATTTGCATCTGAAATGTTCACTAGTTGTCAAGTTTTCTTATTTCCAAATACTTTGAAGTTTAATCATCTTAATTTACTTAAGTAGTTTACGTTTAAGTTTGAGTTCTAGGAAAGTACACAAAAAGGGAAACGAATGGTATCATATGAAAGCGATAATTGTTCTTGTTCTATCGATACTTAGAAATAAAGTTAACTATAACTAAATCTGAATTGTGTTGGTGCATTTTTATATTCTACACAGTAGGCAAGTTATAAACTCTACAAGAACACAGGACAGACTCAACTGAAGGCCAGCTTTGGTAAGTAGTTTTCAGGAACAAATATCAACCTCGTATGATCCTGTCTCAAGGTCTCGCTACAAAGATGTCGGATCAACTCAGTGCTAGTCAGAGATAAATATATATTTTTTTAGAATAATGTCCAACTAGTAATTAGTTTCCAGCATTAACTGTTCAAGTAAAGAGTCAATTTAAAACCCTGCCAGATCGATGTGCGTCATTTAATTAGACCGTACCATAATGTGACACAGATATGCTGGGTTGTTGGACCCAGTCAGTCTTTGTTTATTTTACATAAACATGCTTATTTTATTCTCTCAATCCTCCATGCCTGCAGTTCATATCTGGAGGATTTTCTCTCTTTGGTCCTTTCTCAAACAAGTTAATTCCTCTGTGGCTGAGTGTGGCTCTAGCGTGACACCCTGCTGTCTTTAAACTGGTTCTTTAAATCTGATTAAATACTGATGAACCACACTAAATCAATCAAGTCTGACGCTCAGCTGGTGTTATTGATCAGCCGTCACTTTCAGTGTTAGGCGTGTGATCGGCGGGTTAATTGATTGTGCTGGCAGCAGGTGCTAGTTGACATTCTCAAGCATGGATTTAGTGAGGCCGAGTATCGCTAATAACACACCGCCAAGCCAAACACAGCTGGCTTGTTGCCACTTTTGTAAACTGGGTTAACTGGAAGGGTCCAGAGAAGAACGGTTGCTATGGTACCAAGATAAAAGAATAGACTGATACTTAATTGTCATCAGATTAAAATCACTGGGGCAATCCAGTTGCACACTGGATGTTATGACCCACTTGTCAGCTGACTTGAGTGACAACTTTGATTAATAACAACATAATTAAATTTGCATATGTGAATAGAGAAGTGGGAGATAACACTGTGCCTGCGACCTTGATTGGTTTGCAAAGATCACTAAAAGAACTATGATGATAACATCTGTGACTAAATCATAATGTTACTAAAAAGTTTCACCAAAAAGGTAGGATTTGGGTGAATATTAAAGACCATTTTGACAAATCACCTGCCTGACATTTCCTTCAATCTATGTGCTTTTAATCAGAACACTGAATGTCAAACCTTTCGTATAAAGACAGCAAATGTCACACAGTTCCCTGTTCTGACAGATAAAAGCACCTAAACTTGACAATTTTCTAAAATAACAACCTTTGTACAACTTATTGTGGTTTCCTTGCAGAGAATAAAAGCTTCAGTTTTATACAAAAGTCAAGTGAAATATTTAATTCAAGCACACGTCTATGAATGGCTTCACATGCTGTCCTGCTGTGTGCGAGACGCATACTATCGATGATGGGTGTGCATTTGATTTACAACAACAGAAGAGTCTTGAGTCCTTTCATAACGAGGCCTCTGGTGGTCAAAGCAATCATTTGTGTTTTACTTGAAACAATCTAAAATATTTATGCTGTAATAATAATCACAGTAACTGATGATCTACAAAGAGTGATTAGTCTGTTCCTTTGTGCAATACAGACATAAAGAGGAAAGTCTGATTGTTATGAAGTCCATCACTTGATGTGTGGGACAAAACTTCAAAGTGAGTTACAGCTGAACAAAGCTAAGCTATCTTCTAGTCGTTTGGTTCACTGCTTGAGGATCAGTAATCACCTTTTGTTGTTAAACGGGCTCTTAGCAGCTTTACGATGCAGCTTGCTCTTGTTAAAGGTACCCTGTGGAGTTCTCGTTGTAAACACACTGTTTTGTTTAATTCAACATTTCTCACACATTATGGGTCCTCATGGACTTTACAAACTGTTATTTGAACTATTCATCTGTTGTTTTTTTAATGACAGATTTCAGATTACAAAATCTGATCATCAAACAGCCTATAGCCCCAAAGGACATCTTCAACATTGCGGGACCCAAACTGCTCAATTTAGGGTTAAGGATCATTTTAATTATCGATTCATGTGGAGTTTATATTCTCTATCAATTAATTATTCATTTGGTCTATAATGTCAGAAAATACAGATAAAAATGTCCTAAAGGCCAGAATGATATCAAATTGCACATTTTATCCAAACAAAAGTCTAACTCCAAAAGATATTGAATACAAAGAAAAAAGTAGCACATTGCAAAAAAAATGACAAAACAAGCTATTACTAGAAAAATGACATTTCCAACTGACCAAAGTATTTAGTTCAGAGAACAGCAGTAACATCTGACATTGAACCAGCATGTTTTTGGCCTTGTTGCTTGATAAATGACTTCAAAGTTAAATATATTCTATAGTGCTACCTTCTATAGGATATACATTACATTGCTGTAAATGGACACAATGAAGCATTTCTCTGCAGCACTACTGCTGGTGAAAAACTCCTTAGTACCTTCAAATGACACGCTGTGTCTAAATACTAATCGAGTTAATTCCTCCTGTTTTATTGCAGCTGAAGCTACAGTGCGAGTTCAAGATTACACAGCTAGAGTAAAAGTCAACACTCAGAAGAGCTGCTCTGTTTTATGTCAACATTTGGCCATTGCCAGATAAAACCATGACCCCTCCTAAAGCTTTTGCTTCCTTCAGCTGACACTGTGCCCTGAAATGGGTCACGGAGCTGCTTTGATAGGGTCTCAACATCACCAGAGAAGCAAATGTGTTCACCTCTCTGGGTCCTGTGGTCACTGGCTAAGTTTCTCATTTGGACTGAAACTGTTGAATAACTCCTACCTAATCTATAAATGAGTGCCAGAGTTCAAATCCCCTTTGTGGCTTTCTCTTAGCTCATCCCTTTGTCCGCTTTGCCACTGTCCAAACGAACAGCAAACACCCACCGGGGAGAGCCATGATGTCTTGGTAACTCTGCGTGTCAAACACCTACTGAAGAAGCTCTCCGAAATGTTGGCAGAGCCGTGCGGCGGCAGCTGGCCGAGGAGCCAACTTTCTAACCCATGTATGAGTCACTTACATGGGCCACATGGGTCCGCTGCTCTGTTGAGGTGCAACTTTCTCCCCTAATCCCTTTGCTGCTGCTCAATAATCCCTTCACTGCTTGCTTTGCTGCTTTCTTTGCTGTAATCCTCCTGCCTGAATAAAAAAGAGAATAGAGGAGGAGGACGAGCTACATAGTGTCTCAGACAGGATGGTCGGCTCTGTCAGTCCCTAAGCTTACCGTCAATCAACACAACCAGGATCTGGAACCGTTCAGACACAAATGCTGCCCAAGTGCTGCCTTTGATATCAAACGGATACGCCAGAGACATGAGTGCATCGAGCACCGAACAAATGCAACACTCAGGTGTATAAAAAGCGTAGATAACAACTGATCATCATGGTGTAAAAGCAGGAATTAAACAAAAACACTATAATGTAAAGAACACCCAGAAAAACACGCATCACTTTCAGATGAGGGATTTTAGGCACTCGCCTGGCAGGTGTGATCCACTGCCATCTCCATTTATTTTCCATTACTCCCTGTTCAAAGATTGCTTGTGGGGACAATTTTCCACCTGTCTGAGAATCAGCAGCCAGGGGCTTGCAGGGCAGTAAAACCTCCCTGCATGTCCACACGGAAACCTTCCTGACGGGCATGTCTCCTGTAACGCCGACATTTGGTTCTGCTCAATTTCTTGATGTGATAAACTCATAACTCGCAATAACTCGGGATGCAGAGCGGGCTCCAGCTACAGAGACAAACAAGAAATCTATCTGCCTGGACTTCCACACTCGACTTCATCATTAAACACTGAGCAGAAATGCAAAGCCCTGGGCAGGCAACCCTAACGAGTGATGAGTTAACAATTCACACATCAATTGAGCGGAAAGATCAATGCTACATGTTGACCACACTGACAAATTCACTTTCTAATGAATGCGTCAAATGATGGCCAGTGGCTAGCCAGGAAATGGATCATTTCCTATCCTCCAGAGTTAATCTTTATCACGCTCTTTTGATGCTACAGCTAGTGACACCTTTTGTTGATGCAAGTACGTGAATGAAAGAAGAAATTAAGAGTTTCAAAGTATTAAAACCACTCCACAGAACTGGTTTAGCCCCGGGATGTGGGATGGGGCGCATACACAGCTGATGCGCTTGTTTTTAAAAGTGTCTGTTCGAGTGTGTGCAATGTGCTCGTCTAAAAGTGTGACCTCTCTTTGCCACTTTGAGCTTTAAGCATTCCAGCTTGAATCAAAGCACTGCAGCAAATATAAAAGCTGAAGAGCAGAAACAGAGACGGGCGCTCTCGCACTCAGACGGGGAGGATTCAATGCGACACAGGCAGAGCGAGCTAACAGAGGGGGAGAGGAGAGCGGCTCAGCGACTGCGACACACAGCCCAGACAGGAATTAAGGAATTAGAGAGCAAAGAGAGGGAGAGGATCAAAGGAGGAGGACGAAAATCACTCGTTTCTTCCTCATTCACGTGCGTCAGAGACACAGTGCCACCCATCAGATATCTTTCTGTACATCTTTACATTCTCCACATGGTGTTAGACTATGCCACTGTTACCATGGCAACAGGCGTGTACAGGGCAAAAAGAGTACATTGTTCCGAAAGAACAAACAGTCCGAGCAGACTCCACATAACTCATCTTTTCTCTCTTCTGCTCTCAAACAGAAGGTGCGTCAACATGTTTGTGCACCGACAGGAATATGTCCAGGGTCTGCGTACGTGATTACTCAAGTCGTGCGAGCACAGACGTCGTCTTGATGTGTGTTAAAAGCAAGTCATGCACGGTCGCTTTGAGTCACACCTGGTAATCCACGCTGAGCATGTGAAGTCACACTTGTGCTTGCAGCCGGAGAGCTCCACCTGTGGCAGCTTCTGCAATCACAGCTCTGTGAGATCAGACTTGAGGCCGGGGAGCAACAGTCACTGAGGGTGTCCACAGCACAGAAAATGATTTTTTAAATTGAATAGCTTCTTGTCGTCGCTCAGGCAGATGCAGAAAACATTTCATGCTCAAATTTCTATCTTTTCCAGCTCATAAATGTTTTGCTTGTTCTTTTTTTATACACTACAACCTGACTAATATATTTAGGCCGTCTACCATCCCCACCTTATCCCGTGCATTTAGCTGCATGTGACGGATCTTAAACTACATGTTCATTAATTGTTACGTATGCGTTATTACTGTTGCAATAAACACTTGAAACCGCCAAATGTGCCCTGACTAAAACAAGTAAAAGTATCCGTTTTTTTCCAATATTTATATGCATCCTCATAATGGAAAGTATTTAAAAAAAATTCACAGTACAAGTGTTGCTTTCAACCCTTTACCTGCAATCAAATTACTTCACTTTTCCTTTCATACGCAGACATGACAACATAAAACTATAATTGTGAGTTCAGCTCTAGTGGTAGTTAGTAATTATGGACAGCAGGTATTGAGGGAACAGAGGTGTAAACTGCTGACACCAACACTGAGTAACCTGTCTGAGCCTGTCACAGTTCTTAAGACGGTAGCTGTCGCAATTAAATGATCGAGCAATGGAAGTAATTTTTTCAAACAATAATTTCAAACGCCTCCTCGGTCTCGACTCTCGATTGTGAAGATATATTGCTTTTTCTTTTTTAAATTAAAAATTAAAATAGCTTAATTTCATACTTTTGTTGTTCACTGGCTAAAAAAGAAGAGAGGAATATATATGTAGCCATGTCTGTACATTCACAGCTTTAACAGGGTTTATGCAGGAATCCTGAGTTTAACTTTAATACCATTTAATACCATTTAATACCTTCTAAATATTTTTTAAAACCACAACACAACTTGCCTCTAGTCATATAGCAAAAACAGGATCGATAAATGGGAGGGCACGCACACTGTTACTGTTAATCCCTTAGTTATTGCCATGCAATAGTGTGCATGCACTCCTATTTATCACTCTGGTCAACAAGCTCCTTCTTGAAACCCGTATCACGTAACCCTAACCAGTTTTGTCTTTCCCACATGCAAATGTTTTCGCTATTTCTGAATCAGGAAACATAGCTTGAAACATTTCGGAGATTCCTTTATTTGAACTGAGAGAGTGGCGCTTGGCAACAGTGTCAAGACAGCACAAACCTCTGCATGGAGAGACGCTGTTGTGGCCATCACCGTCCTGAGATTCCCAGGCCTAGCAGAAGATGTGATGGCTGCAGTGGAAGTATGATTGGAGGTGTAACTCGGTTGGAGCAGTGTCCTGGGCATACTAGCAGCACAGAAATGTGATATTAATGGCTGCTCTCCCATCAAGTTGTCAGTCAACTGAACACTGTAGATAGATCCAACTACATCATTTGAGCTGCAGCCAAGTCATATTCCCCATTTGCAATTTGTAAAATATGTTACAAGTTATGCTACCTGCTAAAGAGCCTAAGAGTTCATTACGACTCACACACATAATCATGTTCTCTAATGAAGACATCAAGTATACTTGACCAGCAGTGTTTTACAGGAGGGTGCTTGTGAACAGCTGTTCTATTCTAAGTCATTTTCAGTCTATGAAATCAAACTTTTTTGTGCAGAGCTTGTTTCACTCCGGCAAACAATCTGTACAGAACATTTCCGTGTTCAGTGATTTTGTACACACAAAGTTTCGGGGTGTTCTCATAAGAGGGAGCAACATCACCCCCTCCTCAGATATACATTGATCTCATAAATGGCCTCTGTAAACTCTAAATGACGGAAATTCTTATGCGTGAACTACACAGAACAATCCTGAGTCTACACTGTGCGCTATGGAAAATATATCTATTGTACAGTCTGTGTAATAAATTCTTTATTTACAATTTAACAAACACACACCAAAAAAAGCTCACAATCAGACATTTAATACTTTTTAAGGGCCTTAATTTTCACTAAGTTGATTTACTACCTTTTAATACCCCATGGGCACCCTGTATGTATGTATGTATATAGAAAACTTCTCAGAAGCAGGCAATTTAATACTAAGGTCTTTGAAAGCAAAACACGAAGGACACCTCCACATTGACACACTTTAAAATAACGTGGTCGACCTCCAATTTATTTTTGGTGGTGTAGACGTCGTATTCTTGTGAATGGCTGTCCTCCCGCTGACACCCTCAAATATCCACAGAATCAGCTCAAATTGTGTTTCTCATCAGAACATTTTTCAGCTGTGGAAAACATCAACAGTAAACGTCTGCTTTTGGTGTCAGCCACACAATCACGCCTCACAAGGCCCTTTTCTACATTCTTCTTTTCATACAGATATTCAACAATAGGAAGCTGGTGTACATTGGAATGTAAAAGCAGCCACAAGACAGGCTGCTATTATGAGCGCTGCAACTTTTCTTCCGTTAGAAAGGAAAAACTCTTCAGCTATCTGTAACTGTACTACACATGCACAGCTGGGTAGAAGAGCTGATTACTGCCAAGAATCAGCCCCCGAAATCAACAACTGAAGTAGAAGCAGGTGAGGATGAAGTGGATCAAAAGTTAAAAAATACTGTAAATTACAACCCTTCATCGCAAAATAACTCCTAGAGGGCATCGTCATCATCATCACAGACTGATGATATAACACGTTGATGAAAGAACTCTCCAGACAGAGACAGACGCAGGGACAAAGGGGTGACTTGTGTTTTCAGAAAGGTGAGATTGGGTCTGTAATGGTTCAATATTATTGCTATTAAGTGCAATTTTTCTTCAGCCTTATCTCTCGCTTGTAAAAGACAGGAGATGAAAACGATCATTATGACTCTATGAAGACTCTATCTTAATTTTAACTGGAAATTTCATAAAGAGAGAGAGCCAGGATGTCCAATTATTGTCTGACACTAGTGTGTTAGGACTGCATTATGTGTTCAATCTTTTAAATTGGGCTAATTTTAATGGCGATGTTGACCTGGGTTCATAGCTTTACCTGTGTTAGGTATGTACTGTAAGGTTCTGTTTGTTTTCTGTATCTTCAAGTATCTTGATGTAATTGAATATATTAGTACACAACATTCCCTTCCTCATGCTGGCTTATTTCTCATGCATTTGCTTGAATTAATTACAGCAAAGTGCTCTACATTAGTGGTTCAACCAGCCAATCAAATTAGATTATATTGGTTATTGTAGACAGTCTTTGTGCATTTTAGACTATTCTTGTACTGCCACATCACATTTTGGGTTTATAGTCCAGCCCTAATATGCCCTTTTGATGCTTTAATCACAGTATGACTCCTCTCAATGCATCTGCTAATTGTAATGTAGGATTTAAAAAGTTATTTTGCAGCAGTACCCAAGGCAGAACATTCATTTGAATACAAAGTGTTTTAATGTGATTTTCTGCATTATGAGATCCGATTTGGACTTAATGTTTCACAGTTTCTTTGTGTTTTAAAGGATTATTGGATTTTAGTCAAATCTAAGAGAAGAGATTTACACAGAGATTATCAATAATGGACTGATTATCTAACCTGATCAGGGACACATGGAGTCTGTCAGGTGCAGTGACTCACACAATACAAATGTACATTAGTCCTTGTAACGGCAGAGTGTGTCCACCGGTGCCTGCTATCACTATTCAAAATTTGTAGCAATAGTACAGCTCAAATTTCAGCATTTCTGTTTGATGATATAAGCACACATTATGCATGTTGGGATATATTAAATATTACCAATAAATGAAACAGTTTTTCACCCCATGTGTTATTGCTTTTAGATATATAATCAAATTCTGACTAATGTGGAATCTGATACCACTTTCCATGAATCCAATTTAATATCTCGGCATAATGTTGTTATTCAAATAGATGTGTGTTTGATTCATTCCGACATCATTACATCCACTTTCTCTTCAGTCTACAGTATGTTGATTCCTAACAGGTTTAAGCATCTCCTGAGCTCTTGGTGTGTGTTGTGTGCCCATGCATAAACTAAAACCAGTCTGAAGTGGCGGTCAAGATCCAGAGTGCAGAGGTGCGCTATGAAATAACAGTGTGACGGCTTGTTTCCATAAAAAGTGAAACAGTAGCACAGATATAGCTTAATAACAGCTTAAAACTATGACAGCTCGGCTCTCCTGTGGGTATTAAATCAAGTTATTACTGAAGCAAACCCAAATTCAAGAGCTTCTTTGTGAAGATAATGGGAGAGGTTCAAACGCCTGAAGGGGAAGAAGTTGCTGCTAAAACTGGGAAAAGAAATAAGTGTCTCATTTATTCCAGTACTGGCTCCTATTAGCAGCTACAACATACTAACGCCTACGCTACAGGCACAGACACATGCACTAAAAATAAATAACGGAGCATTAGCAAAGCTATGTGAGAACACACAAACACACACACCACCACTCCGACAATAAAAGTGTTGAACAAAATTCCCTAGCTCTATTGGAAAGTGATAATAAATACATCATGAAACACTTAAAACACAACACCTCGTTATTAGTTCACATCTGTACAATTTCAGCCAGTTACTGCTAACAGAGCTGTACACCTATCGAGATGAGGCTGGATTGGATCTCTAAATGCAGTCTACATGAGTTGAATACAAAGATGCCAATGTATGTCAGTATTAGATGACTAAAATTCAACCCACCAAAATTGCTACTGGATTGAATTGCTGTTTCTAGCCTCAGCTGCTTGCACAGACTGTTCCCCCACACAGTACATTGACTAAAATGGGCCTCCTTTGGTCTTTAATCAAGACTGCAGAGCAGACAAAGAGGCTGTGTCCAAACACCTCAGGGTGCAGCCTGCTTTGAAGGGAGTTAAAAGGTTAGAAAATGAAGCTGCGGCACCTTCAGAATAATCCGTAAAATTCAGTCCTGACACTAACAACCGGTGCAGAGAGGTTAAATCTGACACCAGTCACAACCTGTACAGCTGCACACTGAAGGAGTACATCACTTTGAGAAAGACAAGAGCGTACAAATGGTTACTGTTTTTTTTTTTTTTTTTAAACCTTTAGACAGTACATCTGAAGCCTTTAAACCTGAAAGTCAAAACTTCCAGAAGTTGGAAACAACAGACAAAACGCTCCAGGCCTCCATGTGAAAAACCTTTTTGAGACAGTTAGGTTGCAGACTCACTGTCAAAGAATGAACTAAGACACTTATCACTGTCAGTAGATTTGCCCATTTCTGCTCACATAATATGAAAAAAGATGGTCCCCACTGGATAGATTACGCTTATTTTACACAAAATGTCTGATAGAATTAGACATTTAAAGAACTAAATTTATTAAAGAAATATTGGATTATATTTAGGGGGTTTTAAAGTTAAACCAGTTCTGCATTCTACCTCTGCATTTTGTTCAGGAACATCAGAGACAGTGAGAGAAAAGTTATTCCCAGAGTAACTTGTACTGTTAGAGGAGAACCGAGCTGAACAATGAAATGATTGAAATAAGAAAAAGGAAATAACCTGCACAGTACCTCCAGTTGATGATCCAAGTCTTACAACTCTGTATCTCCAAATCCTTTCACCTGACAGATTCTCCCTCCTGTTTCTCAGTCCAAACAGTAGTATCAGCCCATCTTCTATTACAGACTGCAAATTCTGTTTTCATTCTGTAATCACATCTTCCACCATCTTTGTACAGCACATTACTCTCCCTTTTTAAAACTCCTCTACATAGTTATTTTCTCTGCATTTCTTTCTCACTTTCAAATGTAGTCATATTTTTAGAATATTCTGACCCATGTGCTCTTTGCTAATAGTTTATCCAACATTGTTAATCTTAGAATCTTTTTTCTACTTATTAGATGCTGAGAAATGTAAAAATGTGAAACTAAAAAGTCTTTTGCCAAAGATATCAACATAATGTAGGTAGATCTGTCTTTCATGATATAGCTTTGGGTATTTTCTAGGTTGAAATGTCACATTTGTCATTTTATTTAACAGCTAAATGTGGATGAACCATCGGATCAGAGTCATTAAAAAATAAAAAAAAACTGTTTTTTTTTCTTTATCCTTGCTTCAGCTCAGTGGTGCATGAATGGCCAATGCACACACAAAGCTACATACACATGTTGTGGGCTCACGTGATCAATTACTGACAGCAGTACATGGACGGTGTAGGCTGGTATCGACTGCAAATTAAACACCATTGTTATGATGGCCTCGTGACCCAGCAGATAAGCCGTCCCTCTAACAGCCTTGTGTTTTTCCCACTCTGAGACGAGATCTCAAACGAACAGCTGACTACATTAAAATTCAATTTCGCAATATTTTTGACATTAACAATAAATAAAATAGCTCTGTGTAACGTGAAAGGGTCAATTATGTTAAACCTACTGAGAATTCCACTCCACTGGAGCCGCGAGCAGCTTTTATCCACATGTAGCACTGTTTGGTCTAACTGGCACATGCACCATATGATCACATCAACAGCCCTGTATATAAAATCAGTAGCAGCCATTTCCAGAACATGATGTCGGACAAGGTATACTGCAGTGTAAAATAAAGAAAGACCATGGAGGAGACCAGCGGCACGTGAGGAAAGTGTTTTTGGACTCGTGAAATGGGCAGGAACACAACCACTGAATAAATAAGTGAAACTCACTGCAGCCAGAACTCGCTCAAC
Source organism: Larimichthys crocea (assembly GCF_000972845.2). Lineage (NCBI taxonomy): Eukaryota > Metazoa > Chordata > Actinopteri > Sciaenidae > Larimichthys > Larimichthys crocea. The sequence goes on from NC_040013.1 coordinate 6,863,785, forward strand.
AAAGCTACACGTAAATGATTTAGAAGTTTAAAGTTACAGTGACATTTATTTGAGATCTGTCGTATAATAACACTGTAAACTCGGATTTAAGGAAAGTCCTTCAAATTAAACGACAAAATGCATCGTTCATAACGTCCTTACAGAGGTAAATGATTGTCTGTCTTGTCTTTGATTAGACACAAACAGTCCTCTTCATTTCTTAAGTGAACATTTTTAGTTTTGCCTGAGAGTAAAATCTGCAGTTGTGCTAACAAATCACTTAAATACTACAAAAAACAAAAATCTTTTGCAAAGCTACACTCAAGGAGAAATGAAAAAGAAAACATATTTTCCCTTTTTATTATAATAAAAACAAACATTTAAAACCCACAAAAATGTGGATTCATAAAATTCATCATGCATGAATTATTACTGCACATAATAAATTGTGTGCGTGTGTTATCCCACTGTATCTGACCTTCACTCCTACAGAAACATATTGTATCTCTGAGTGTACACAATGGCAACACACTGAGCTGTTCATCCTGCCATATCTTGGAAGAAATTTTAAATATTCTAAACTAAAGACAGCCACCATTTCCCCCAGCTTCAAGTCAAAGAATGAAGGGGAAACAGTCTCCAAGAACACTCATTTTAACAATGATTTCTTCAGAGTCAGATGACTGCTGACACTTGAGTACATTTTATGCAGTGAAACCACTCAAGACCTTAATTGTGCTGATTCAACCTTGAAGTGCTTTCTGCTCTTAAGATTTGAAAGGTCTAACTTCTCAAAAGCGTTCTAGTAATATTCAGATGTGCACTCCAATCTCTTATTCAAACGTTTGAGTATATACTGTATGCCAAATAAAATTACAAGATTCTCTGCCTTGTATTGATGCAGATGATCATTGTAGTTTCGTTTAAAGCTGTAAGCTGTAAACATGTCATGTTTTCTCACCTTTCCTGTCATTTCAAACCTCTAAAGACCAGGCATATGTTCAAATAAATTCACACCTTCGGGGTGATGGTTAGCTCAGTTGGTAGAGCAGCCGCCTCCATGTACAAAGGCTCAGTCCTTGCCACAGCGGCCCAGGGTTTGAATCCGACCTGTGGCCCTTTGCTGCATGTCATTCCCCATCTCTCTCTCTCTCCCCGCATTCCTGTCACTCTTCAGCTGTCTATCAAATAAAGATTGAAAAAGGACAAAAAGACTCCCTTTCAAGACTCTGTTAAAATGAATCATAGAGGCATTTCCCCCATCACCCAGGCCTGAAATTCTTGTCTTCATGGTGGTCTAAAACACCTGTGGTACAAACACTAACGCACTCCCGGGTGCTATAAGCCCACAGTCCAGGCAGGCTAACGGACTAAGCTAACAGCAGCAATAGCTCGCAGCAGTTTACTGTCCATCAAGAAACTGTAAATCATGGAGAGTCAGAGGGGGACACTAAAGCGGAAACCAGAAAATATTCTCCTGAAAATATGATCCAGTTTCACCAAAATCAGTCGAATAGTTGGTGGCAGTCACATAGTGGAAATGACAGAGACACTATTTACCTGATTACACGTCAGTGCGTGGTAGAAAAGTTATAAAAGGTAGAAAGGTTGCTTTAATTTACAGCTGTTGACATTTATCTAGAAATGAATATCAAAAAACAAAATGCCACAACACAGGTAATTACTAAAATAAAATCACAATTTAGCACTTTGATAGGCAACATGAACCAGCATATTTTTTCACTCCCTTCTGTATAATTACCATTAATTACCATAAACACTTGCACATTAAAATCCAAAACAAAAGAAAACGTGACTAGTTTACATCCAATTTGCTTTACTACATGGTCACCATCATTTTTTTTCCTAACCAGACAGTCTTTTAAGACTCATCTGAAAATTAAAATATACTCTAACTATTGAGATGTATGTGCACGGGACAAAGTTGTGCATCAGTTTAGTCTCAGCCTGAAGCTGAACAACTAAACAATGTTATGCACATAAGTGAAGTAATTATTGTTACTTTCTATAAATTTGGCCAACATTACACAGTAGCAAAAAAAACTACTGCTCAGCAACTGAGACTTTCACTTTCCCAGCAGTTGGAGAAACAACAGACAAGACTTTTCTTGGTCTTGAGAAGATGCAGCATTTATTAACTGCCACTGTCGCCTGTAACGTACATTTACTGACTGCCTGATTGACAACTTACTGTTATCTTCTTTCTTCTGCTCTGCTCGCATTCACCGTCACTTTCTGCCACTGCAGTCTCACATTCGCTCAACATCACACTACACACAGCTCTATTCCTCAGAAAAGAGCTTTGCTACTCTTAGCAGGGGTTCAGACAGAATCAGATGCCGTGGCAAAAACTGAAGTCTTTCAATTCATTTCAGTGGGGGTCGTGCGTTTCTGCAAAAAAAAAACAACAAAAAAAACAGCACGGTATGTGGGAGAGAAGTTGAGCCAGATCCAACTTTGGAAAAAACGGAGCCGCACGTCATGCCCCTAAGCCAATCAGACACTCAGATCAGTCAAACCTCCACAGACAGCCTGAAATGTCTCTGGTGGATTCATGGACTAAACTCTGATAATCTAACATGTGTGTTCTGACTGTGCCCATTTTCTAAATCTGAGTCCGAATCGCAATTTACACCACAAAGAAGTTTCATTTGATTTGTGTCCGATGGCTTGAGAGAGAGAGACAATAACAATAACAGTGAGCGAGTGCCGGCTTCGATAAAGCTGTTTATCAGAGAAATAAAAAGTTATTTCCTGATTGTTTCACAGCAGTTACAAATATAGACACGCCCACGGCAACCCACCTTAGCCCCCCCTCACCGGAACCGGACAACCCTGCTACGAGTTGCTGAAATCCCTGATCCTGTCTGAATGCGCGCTTACTCTCTAACAATACCTTTTCACCTGGATGTCCTTTGAAGAATGAGGAGCGGGAGCCAAGTGTTGGGGTTTTATTGTCCTTGCACAGTGTGTGAGTGAAAATCATTAGTAGCCCGTTGATATTAATGATTGGGAGAAATTTTAGCGCCGCACTCATAATTCTGTAGAGGCAATGAAAATAAGGGAAACACTGCATCACTCTGACATAATCAGGGTTACTTTCTACTAGACTAGATCATGATAGTGGTGGGAAAACAGTTGATACTGTTGCTAAATGCATCATATAAGACTTAAACTTATTCTATTAGAATACTTGAAAAGTGTGGACACAAAAGGTACTTTAACCCGAATGTGGAAGGACCGATATCTTTGCTATCATCACATGTGGAGACATGTATTCACTAAGCTATATAAAGGATTAAAAGAACTCAATAGAAATGAGTGACAGGTATTGTTTATTAGAAATAATCAACCACATTTATCCAACAAGTCTGTCTGGGTTCATGGTCTACTGTTGAAGCATAGACTCCTCTTTATAGCTCATGAAATACAGACAATGAATCCATCTGTAAAATGTACCTATTGTCAAAACAAGACAATTGCAAGTGAGGCCACAAACTATAAAGCATCAAACTGAGTCATAAAAACTCGGCATGTATTCCTGCTGAAGACATATGTCTAGAAAAGTAAAGGCTGGATTCAAAAGCATTTACACAGTTGCGCTCGAGCCGACTAGCTCAGTGGAACACTTGAGGGAAATAACTGCTCTGAAAGGGAGCACAAAGTTTTCTCAAAAACAACACAACGGTCTGACACGAGAGAGATAGCAGTGTTTTTATGGTCCTGGCGTTTCAGTATTTAGCTGGAGAAAACAAAACCAAATGTCTCATCTCGATATATCCAAACCTTTCACATTTTAGAGGATTAAATTTGAATTCTGTGGTAAACCGATTCATTATTTTTGCTTTTGAATCAAGAAAGCCTGTGGCAAACAGCATCAATACTGTGTTGCTATGCTCATATTTGATTGTTATTGAACCTCAAGCAGGCTGGCACTTACCCAAAACAAAATATACCCTGCTGATGTCTAGCAAATTATTGAAGTGTTCATTGTGTTTCACAAGCGCTAAATACTTTCTCTTTATCTCTGGAATTGACTAAGGTATGTTATCACTGCTCTGAGTGGGTGTAGAGTTCATAACTCTGCTGACATTCTGTACACATTTGTGTCAGATTCCCCAACAAGAAAACATCACTGAAATCTGTTCTGTTCATCTCTCTATCCACCCACCATTTTCCCTTTCTTTTTTGGTCTTCTGTGTGTTTGGAATACAGTGCTCTCTACTACTTTCGCCAGATAACGGGAGAGAGGGCGTGAGAGTCAGCAGCCTCATGAAAGTGGAAACGAAAGCTGAGACTGGATGAGAGAAGTGTGAGAGGGAGAAAGAGACTACAATGTGAAAAGAGTTGGGGGGGGGGGGGATTGATGAGCGGCAGCAAGAGGAGAGGTGATGAGGCCATCTTGTATGTGTGTGTGTGAGTGTGTGGGTTTGTTTGAAAGAGAGAAGAGACACTACAAAGTGGATAGGGAGACAGGAGGTGAGGCAGAGGGCTCTCCCTGAGGTGAAGCTTTGTCCTGTATCTGTTACCAAGTCTCACCTCTCTCACACAAATACACACACACACAAAAAACACAAATTGTTTATAGACATACACACACACACACACACACACACAAAGGTGCACATTGATATTTTTCCTAAAATGCCTTTACATGGCCAGCTGTTCCTTGGTAACTAGCAAGGCCACTGCGAGCACCTTTCAGCCTTTTCTACAACACACACACACTTTCTCCACTGTCCTGAAATGCCTTCCTATAGCCAGATGTCCATTCACGTATAACCACAACAACAAAAGGAAAAAGAGATGTGGGTGTTAGAGAGAGAAAGCATTCCAAAAAAATAATTTAAGGAAACGCGTTGTTATGAGATAATAAACATTATTCATGAATATCATAAAGCTAGTAGCTCTGTGCTTTATGCCTGAGACATAATTCTGCAATGACAATATTTTATTTCAGCTTGTGGCTAACAGAGTTTTTTTTTGCACACCTGCCATATAATATTAACAATGGCAGGCATAAAGCAGTGTCGCTGTAAATGTCAGCTTCTCAGCAGAAAATTCTCATTTGACTAAAACTACAAATATAACAAATATGAATGCACTGTACTGGAGAATGTGTTGTTTTCCAATATTTAGTGCTGGGACTCTCATAAGTTTTGTTGCCTGGCAGAAGTGATTCGTCAGGCAATTTAGGCTTATCTAACAAAAATCTCAAAAACTTGCAGTCTGCCTTGGGAATACTTGAACAACAACAACAACAACACAGCTAAAACCTCTCTTCATTTTCACTGGATCTACAGTACTTGGGGACATGGTCTAATCTTCCCCTGCCGCTCATTTTTTCTTGGACTGTGCCCAGACTTCCTGAGATCAGCTTCAGCCACAGTTGAGGTTTGCCTGCCAGAAGTGCCACATGAGAGGAGTTATCCTGTTGGTGTCCCCGCTTCCCTCCCTCCGCACCCAAGCCAGGGAAGATCAGCGGCGCACAGATGAGTGCTATCAATGTTGAATTACAGCCTGCTGGAAAACAAACACAACCCAAGTCTCTTGTCAACTACAGAGCGATGAGAAGAAAGACAGAGAGGATGTGAGCTAAACCTCCTGAAACCCAGCCTGCAACCATGCAACAGCCATATTTGACATATTTCAGTGAAGGCTACCCATTGATGCAGAATACATCCAGTTTGAATGGAAGCGGGCATGAAGCCCTGGTCAGCCACCGGGGTGGAAGTGATACTAAAGCTACTATTAAAGCCCCAGTCTGGGACTTTTCTTGACATGGGTACTTAAATGTTGTAAGCCCATGACCCAGATTCTTAAACCAGTGACCTGGAAAGTCTCCTGCCATGCAGCGGGTCTCATTCATTAAACTACCATAGCGCTGCCGTCAGCCAGTTACCTTTTTTTTTCTCTAAGTGGTTACTAATCACAGTTTAAATAGCAAAAGATGAGGCGTAAATAGATTCAATTTTGGCAGACATGTTCTATCAGTCTGTGTCAGTATTGATTACAATATATTTCAGGAAGAAAAATGTCTCATCCCGACAGCCTCAAATGCCATTTGACTCAAGGTTGTACTATAGATCGGGTAACTGAGTATACCATAGAAACATTTATTTCTCCCTGTCATGTATTTTGAAAAGGAACAAGAGCACCTTTTCCCACACATGGTTAGCCTTTGTATCAGGGTCTGTTTGAACAGCTTGTCCCTGATGTGCAAGTCTATTGGCAGCCGGGTGCATTGAAACGAGCTGAATGGGTAAAAACAAAAACACGATAACATAAGGATGAATATACACAACGTAGGAATGAAAATTAAGCCTTACATTAACTATACAAACCATGAGGGATGCTTACTTTTTTCATGAAGTAAAACAGCCACGATGAAGCAATCATTCCGTTATTAATTTCTTATTCTCTTGAGATGGACCATGAAAGAGGAGATATATAAAAAGAAAGCAGAAGAGTTAAAACAGATTTGTTTCTTTCAGACCCAGATTATACTACAATGAGGTCGAGCTTCTGTATCATTTTACTGAATATGAATCCAGTCAAATCATTTTATCAAATATAAATGCTTTTGAATCTCTTATTGAATCTAATTAAGTTTAGTCTATGATTTTGCAAGTATAATGGCTAAAATGATGAATAACTAAAACTGAAAAGATTCGATTTAGATCTGCAATTACCTTTTTTTGGCTAAGAAGTTAGAGACACTGCAGTTTTTTTGTGGCAGCCTAATTAATGTTCACAACCTGTGGCTGCAACACGAAAATGAGACTTTACTTACTTAACTTATTTTTCATAAACTAGCTACTTCATCCAAATCCTGGATGTCCCAGTACAGAATTATTACGATGATAAGCTTCAAATCTTGCTGATATGCATAAAAGTTTCACTTGGAGACTTGAATTGATGAAGTTGTGGATTAATGTTTATTTTTCCTAAATAGATTATCTTTGGCTGAACACAGATAGTGTAATCAGACAACAGCCAAATGATTTTATCAACATTAGTTCACTGGTGTAATCTGCCGCATGTGATGTCAACTTAATCCACAAAAGAGACGACCAATGAATCATTAGTATCCTGTGCCTGAAGGCCATATGACTCATATCATTTTCATACTCAGATTCTCAGACTGCATTCATTATATCTCTGCATTTATTTATTCAGGTTTTTGCTTCAATTTGTCACCCGCTGCACGTTGTGCATTTTGTATATCCTCCCCACCCTCGTGTTTGTCCTGCCGGCATTTTCCAATCCAAACCTTCAGGGGAGTCACTCTAAGCCTTCATAAATGAGATGCAGCGGGGCGATTTAAGGCAGCCTTAGCTCTCCTGACAGCCTGCTTGTTACAGTTGTCAGCCAGCTGAGGTAGTTTGACACCTGTAATCTCGGTCTGCTATGGTTTTCAGCCAATTTCAGTTGGCAGGGCTCATACTGCCCAGCCAAGCAAGAAGGGAAGAAGTGACAACTGACTTGACCACTGAGTTGTATAAAAGTGGTATCATCAACTTAATACACACCCTGAAGGAGTTTCACCTCCTTAAGAAAAACACATCTGTCTGTCTCAGTTCTAGACAACATTACTTGCATCAGTTATTAGTGTATTTTCAGTAGATTTATTTTGGCTTGGCAAGTTTGTGTAATAATTCATCTGCATACATAGTTAAACTCTCCTTTGAGAAATTCATTTGAGAGATATTTCACACAAAGCAATAAAAGAATGACAGCTAGAACATTACATCTGAGTAAAGTGACTTTCTTCGGCTGTCCTTGATTGACGTGTTCACATATCACAGCCTATTCAGAACAGTCTCAATGACAAACATTATGGATATTGTTTTTCAAAGAGGAGATCTCTTACTGTAGGAACAGGAAAAAAAACACTTCTCCGATGCCCTTGTGTTTTGTCTGCTGTGTGAGGGCTGTTTAAGCTTGTAGTTAGGCAGCGGATTGTGCCTTGAGTTCAGACTCAGCGGTGTGTATCGTTTGTTTGAGGCCCGAGCCAAGCAGTGAAGTGCACTTAATGCTGTTAAGATGAGCCCAGTAGTGCGTGTCCTGCATTGTGCTTACTGTCTAACATGCTGGAGGAGGAGCTCCAAGTTTAATATGGCTGAGCAATTATACAGTCCAAGCATCTTTTCTCTTGTTTATCTTTTGATTTCTGTGTGTGTGTACACCCAGTATTCTCTGAAACATACATGTTTTTCCTGCTATTTTGGCTCTGTGTGTCTGTGTGTGCGGCATTAATAAGTGCTGTAATGAAAGGGGACAGCTTCCTGTTGCCGTGGTAATGAAGCAGCAGAGCGTTGCCATGCACTGCGACAGGAATGGAACATAACTGTATTAACACATCGTCTTGGAAACCCAAACAGCAGACAGGGATGTGTTTGGATTGAGGCAGACAGAGACAGATGGATGGATAGACAGAAAGAAAAAAAAAGAAGAGTGAACTACATGATGCAAAAGACAGATACAAGAAACAAGTGGACAGATGCAGTGCAGAACACCTTTGTGTGTCAAAATAGCGGTCTCTGTACGTGAGAGACTGAGAGAGACTGATGGATGGTCTTGTCTATACAGCCAGAGGTGTACAAGGAGGAGGGGAGGGAGTTGTGTGTTGTGAGGGGGACATGGATGGGGTGATGTGATCGATATGACTGGGTCCAGTGTCCCCTGAAGAGAGAGAGAGAGATTCAGATTGATAGAAACAGAGATTCAGCAGAGGAAGGGTCGCCTTGACAGACAGATAGATCAAGAGAGAGGAATGCAGAGCGGCGACAGACGGATAGGAGTGGTAGGTGAGACAGCGAGATTAATCCTGGAGGTAGATGGCAGAATAATTTGAGTGAGGAGAGGGTCGGGCCGGGTCGATGAAGAGAGATATACCAAGAGCTCCCTCGGTTTCGACGTTTCTGCTTTTCTGGGAGGAAAAAAAGCAGCCATGGATGATTTTCTTATGTGACCTTGAAGCGGCACGCTTTAAATGTAGTTATGAGTGAGTCTCACCTAAGCCAGAAACAATTTAGGGAGTCTGTTCTAGACCATGTGATGTTGCAGAGCTGTCAGTGCACTGACAATCAAAGACAGAGGGTCACATTTCATGGTTCAGCTGTGTTTGCACTACAGAGGAGGAGAGATCATTTGGTGTAAACACTCAAAAGAGAAAAGAAAAAAAGACGGGTAGAGAAAAAGGGTTTTAGTAATGTCTCTCTTTCAGATTTCTCCTTCAGACATGCACCATAGCATAATTCATCTTTGTTGTCGACTCTTTCCAACTCTTTGTCAGCATTTTCTTCTATTCATACCAGTCTTTGGTTGAGTTTTGGTCTTTTATCTTCAGCTTTTGACATTTTATCATTCTCATTTTTCCATCAACAAGACATTGCATTGTCTTTTCTGGGATAAATGTATAATCAGGTGATAAAACAATTAGTCAGTCGACAGAAACTCAACAATTCTGACAATCCATCAATCATTGAAGTCATTTATTCAGGAGAAATGTCAAATATTAATTCTTTCCAGCTTTCTGCTTGCTCAGATTTTATCTTTTTCTCTGTTTCATATCAAATGTCACGATTGTTTGGACAAAAGAAACAACTTCAACATGTCATTCTGACTTCTGGGAATTATCATTGGCTTTTCTCAACATATTCTGATATTATACAGACTAAATTGATCAAAGAATTCAAAGAGAGATTAACAGATGAATCAATAATGATTGTGAAAATAATTAATGATGAAAATCATTGTTAGTTGCAGCCCTAACTCCCTTTAAGATAAACATTAGAAGGAGAGAAATCACGACCTGTCATGACCTAAACTTGGTGTTCTCAGTTCCCACTATAACACAATCACTTTTCCTGGCACCAGCATCTAGTGGCCAGAGATGCTACAATTCAAAGTACTTCTGCAGCCCTGGTGAGAGGACTGAAGTACTGTAAAGCAATTTTCTTGCCATCAAAGAAAACAATAGAGTTCTCAGGAAATTAGATTTTATTTCTTAACTTTGCTTCTGCCCCACTTTGTGAAAAACCCCAGCAAGTACATATTGTATGTCCCCTAAGACAGTTAGCCTAAATACCAGTGTACCTGTGGAAGAGCTGAAACACAATACACAGCTACTCTATGAAATATTTAACATTTATCTTCCCAACACGAGCTAACATTGCACTGATCAGACAGAATCCAAGATGACCTTCTGAGGAATCAAGTCTCCAGATGAATTTTCAAAGCATGTACGTATAAATTCTCCATATGCTTTCAGCTGCCGGGTCATATCAAAGTCAACTCACGGGTTGAAGTCCAACATATAAAACATGGAGGGAGGCCATTGCACTCCCATCAGCTCACTGGCATGTAATACTGTGCAGTGAGCTGCTGGGTATGTGTGTCAGTGTGTGTTTGTGAGTGCGTACACAACTGTCCACAGTGCTGCGAGTCAATCACATGTATATCAGAGAGAGAGAGAGATAGAGAAGCTGTGTGTATGCACATGTAATCTGTGTGAAGTGAAGTGTGTGTTGTATTTCTCTGATGTTGTACATGTGTTGCTGCTGCTGCTGCTACGTGAGGTCTGTCAGAGATGCCATAACGTGATTTTGTTTTTTTGTGTGTATTTGTTTTGCTTGAAGTTTTGCTCTGGCTCTTATGTCCCGCGTGTGTGCGTGTCTCCCTGTTACTGCATCTATCTATCCAATCATGAAACGTGTGTGTGTGTGTGTGTGTGTGTGTGTATATGTAGTTTGTGTATCTCTACAAGTGTGTGTTTCATATGTAGCGTTGTGTGTAATTTTGACAGTATTCACATTAAATAATTCATCTAATTTATTTTAAACATCTGAAACTGGCTTCATATAAATCTAATCCTGTACTATAAAGTGGCTCAAACACACACACGTATTACCTTTCTCCCCCTCCTCACTCTCCTCGGTTTGTTGGGAATGAAAAGTAAAAGATTAACATGCATCAAGAGTAAAAAATAGGTTCAGTGAATTTCCTGCATGCCTGACTGAAGCACTCAGCGGGCTGAATGGCTCACATGACTAAAGCATAAAAGACAAAATCAGAGAGTTGTTTGCTTGTTGTTTGCTAAGTGGATAGACAGAGAGCGAGGTGAAAAGAACGAAGGAATGCTGTCCTCACTCCACCATGGCTGTCAGATTGCACAGTTTGGTTTGGTCGGTTTGCATCTGGGCATTTCCTGCAGCACTTTGCTCTTAGCACAGTTACTCACACGCTGGTTAGAAATCAGACATGATAATAACACAACAACGTACAAAGTCACATGTCCATCAGCTCAGAAAGAGTCAAGATTTTAAAGGCCTTTCTAGCTCAGATTTGTGCCTAGTCTCACTGGAGTGGTGATCACCTGCTAAGCAGAGGGGATTTATACACAGCCTGATATATTTCGGGTATACACAGGGATAGGAATCAAGAACCGGTTCCATTTGAAAAGCGGCTACAAATTGTCTGATCCATCCTGAATCGTATGCCTCTGAGCTTATCCATTCCTTTCACCAATGCTATCATATCTTTCCTACAGTTGTAATGTCTGTAAAATCATCATTCAAACGACAGTGGAAACACATCTTTGATACCTTAATGCTTTTTTGATACCATATATTTAAAACAATGCTGATATAAAATAATGTTGTTAATTTGTCGTTGCTGTATGATAAAGCGAGAGAGAAAAGGGAAGAGGTGGAGTGAGCCAGTGCATGCGCGTAGTAGGTGAGAGGTGTAGGGTAAACAGAAGGAAGAGCGAGGTGAGCAGATTCAATTAGTTTGTGAGTAAGCACTAAAATAAGGAGAATTAAAATGGTGACATAATCCACCTACTATAAATATGGTAATGTATTCAAATAAAACATAAAACCTGCCTGAGTTAAACTGTTATTTTGTGGGGAAAATAAAAAACTGGTCCTTAATGTGTGTTTACTGACTTTTTCCTGTACCAGCTCTGTGTGCAGGTTGTTGTACTTTGTGTGACGGGGACTTGTTTCTTGTTTCTGTTTGCTATGATAGTGAAAGAGATATAGTACAAGTATTGTTTCTTTCATACTTATTGTGTATAAAAAGTATAAAATTATGTTATCATGACAGCCTTACTTTACTACAATATGGGCTTAAATACCACGTTGACTCTCTATGCACAAGTGCTACTGCTTTTCAGCTGAGCAGCACAGCCCTTACCAAAGATTTATATCCCATGTTACAACAAAATAAGTGTCACAGGCAAGTTTAACAGATTATGCTTAAGCAGTATCAGTAATGGCATTCATTTAAATAAAATCTTAATTCTCATGTATTCAGATTTCAAGTAGTTTGTTGTTACTTTTTGTTACTCTGAAGTGAAATGAAGAATACTTGGTGTTTGAGAACTTGATTTAAATTAATCTCCTTTTATTGGAAGCGTTCAAGGAGAACAAACGTTTAAATGATTAAACTATAATTCATTACATAAAAATCACTTAACCAATTAATTACATACAATTGGTTAATTGACATCAGTAATAAAACACAGATGGAAATTATACTGTATAGCTTAACAAGCTGGTGTAGTCCTCGTTTAGGATTATTACTGTAGTCTGACTAATAACAGACATGCTTCTTCACCAAGCTGTGGAGGATAAAAGTGATCACTGCATCATGAGTTGGAATATTTTCCAACTTTTCCAAATGCCCCAGTTAATCATACAACTTTACAAATGTATTTGACAGCAGTCCAAACAGTAGCTGCAAGTATTTACACAAACAAACACACACAGACAGACTCACATGTGAGAGAGAGAGAGAGAGAGCTGCATATTCTCACAGGAGGGAACACCCATATCCCCACACTGTCCTAGCAGACAGTCTTTCACGGACAATAAACATCTGCAGCATTTTACTCTCTTAAACCTGGAATAAGTGGTTTTATTGGTCACTTAGAGGTGTGATTTTTTTGTGATTTGTGAAACCAACACTGCACCTGGCAAACACAAATCCAATATTCACTCTATTTGAGCTCTGTTTCAGTCACCTTGTTAAATATCTGGTGCTCTGGCTACTAAATGCTTCACTCTGTTCACCAGTAGTTTCTAACTGCGCCTGTCTGTCATCTAATGTTAAGCAGATAATGTACAGAGACTTTTTACTCAAAATAGTTGCCTGTTGTGTCCAAGAATGATGCCATGGGAGCGGTGACAGTGAACCAAAGTGGAAACGTTGCAGCTGGAAGGCCAAATAACGAGCTGAAACTGCCTATAAAGCTCTGTGAAGCCAATTCAGACAATAATTGAGTGACCCCTTTCATAGCCACATTGTTATTTCACACATTGTTAGAGTAGAACATCCCTTGCAGCCGCTTTAAAAGAACATCCTTTAAATTAGATAGTCCATCTCTGCCCATGGCATGCAGCTATCGTGTTCACTCATTTTCTGAAATGCACATGCAAGACGAGCCATTGTATCAGCGGTGTCCAAACTTTTTTTTTTTTAAAGAGATTTGACAAATTGAACATTTTAAAATGAAAAAATACCAATAAAAGTTACATACAGATGCACTGTTCTGTACAATGATCTTTTTTTTCTTCTTTTTTTTTTTAAATGACAATGTAACCAAATCTAAGCCAATCAGGCGTGAACAAATCTAAAAAACAATTTTGCCTCTCTTTCACATCTGGAGTCAGATAATACAGATTAAATTGTGTGGAATACGTTAAACTTGCATGAAGTTGATACAAATCTTAAGATCTTAAAATGTGAATTCTTCTTCTGTCAACATTCAAGTCAAGTTTAAAATGTGTCACTCTTGCTCTTGTCTTTAACAAAATGATTCAGAAAGTAATATTTTGTGTCACATCTACAGATATATTACACCAGCAGTTATGTCCTTAAAGGTTCAAATGCGTCGCCATGTCAACCAAAAAAGACAAATCTTCCAGCCATACAGTATCTGACAATCCTAGCGGGCCATAAATAATACATTTTAAAAATGAAGCTTACTTGGACATCCCTGCATTACACCAAAATCTGGCAACACTTACTGCTTATTTCATACCGCTTTAACACCCATCCATTTGGTAAAGTTAGCTTTGAAACATGTGAGACAGTGCGAGTGGGAGTTCATTTTAGAATAATGAGCTGAATTTTTGCTTCTGTCTGCTTTACTTTACGGAGCAAAAACAGTATCTTTACTGGAATGTGTTGCCATTATTCATGCCTCACCATTAATCTCCTTGGCTAGCCCTCACTGCCTCTACAAAAGGTTAGGACTGCTGGGATTGAGAAGAGAGAGAAGAGATAATGATCTCTGCCAATATTCATCCTTTAGAAAGCGTCTTTGCTCAAAAATCCCAAACGATCACAATGATTCAGTGTTTCTCCTCAATTTTTATCTATGTCAGAAACGGAGCCAGTAAAATTCACCACCAAAACTGAGAACAAATCCATCTGAGTTTACGAAAAACTTCACAGGTACCGAGGACCACTTGTGGCTCTGAGCACTGATGCTGGACTGAAGCTCTGCTAACGTGCTGCTCTCGTTACGCCTCCTGTGTAGACACGCTGTAACAGTAAGGGTCATTTTATTCCCCCCTTCATTGTTGCACTGTGTTGCACCATCATGATTAAATATTTCGGCAAGGTCAATTATTCATGAAGGGGATTTTTGTTATTTTACCTTGTGCTGCATTTTAAATTTACAATGTAAAGATAATCTCAAATGTGTCGGCAGCAAAGATTACAAAAAGTAAAAAACGCCTCACCTGAGGAGCACAGAAGCATTTTATATGCAACATCAACATTTGTGTGCATTTTATTATGTTGCAACTTACGCAGATTGCAGATACTAACTTTAGTACTCAAGGATATTTTATGTGACAGCATGTTAGTTTTTTATTCTGAATGTTAAAATGTCTTTTCAAACTCTTGTGTGTGATAAAAGGAGGCTTAATCTCATGTGTATCAGCAGTGCAGCTCGTCAAAAGGAAAGAAAAAGATGAACTATCAGCACTGGTCTTTGAAGCAGCATGATGTGACCTGAAGTACAGAGGTGTCTGCTGGATTTAACATTAAGAAGAAGTGCATGTTGGATTCCGGTGCTTGAATCCATAGACTGCCATGTCAGGAAACATAAAAATTACTGCACTGTACGAGGAATTATTTCCACTTGACAAGTTTTTTTACAGGTCACTTAGAGCTGTGATACGTTGAGCTTTTCTGAATCAGGGAGGCCTGAAGTTTGAGCTTGGGGCTCCGGGAGTTCTGTGTGCCTGGAGAAGGCTAACTCCCTCAGGGTATACTCACCTGTGGTTCATGAGGTCATGGGGAGGAGAGGACAGGGGAGGAAACTAAATGGAAGATGAAGAAAAACAACACATTTCTGCTGCTTTTAATATTTTTGGCACAGCCTGGCGAAAATGGCGTCTCCTCTCATCTCATTTTCAGTGCCCTCACCTTCTCATAGTCTTCTTTGAAAACCATCCTTCTCGTACCCCTCCTCTCTTTGCACACCCTTCCTTTCTCTTCCAGAAGCATCTCTAAATTTCGCATGTCTCCCCCTCTCTCTGGCTCTCTCTCCCCCTCAGGTGCAGATGTAGCTCGTTTAGTTAATTACTGTCATTTCCGCTTGGTTAGTGCTCACAAACACATCCTAACACACACACACACACACACACACACACACACACACACACAGTAAACGCCTAACTTAAAATATGAGACGCCTACGCATATGTTATCACAAATGAAGCTCACGTTACACACGAACACAGTTTTGTATGTATGCTCACACATAATAAAAACACATTTAAAGCCATATAAAGATGATATAAACGCGGTACCCATTTGACACATATTTATATATACGTGTCTGTGCTATAGATGTATATTGTGTTGAGAAATTAATTTACCATTTTTCATCTTGGGGAAGAAGCCAGCAGCGAGAGTAGAAAAACAATAATAAGAAAGATTTTAGCAGGAGAGGCTGAGGTTGTATGAAGGTTTTCTGAGAGCCATGGATGATGAAATAAAAAATAAAACATCTATAAAAAGATCAACACAAACGAGGAGTGAATTTGTTTTTATACAGTATATCACTATCAAAATCTCATTATACAGTAATCTATTATAGTGACTACTGTCCATCCTTTCTGCCGTCCTATCCCACATCTCTCACTCACTCCTTCCTTCCTAAATAGTTAAAATACACCAGTTAATTTTAGCTTTTGAACATAATTAGTGACATATTTCTGATGTAAGCACTGACTGGGGGGGGCTTAACTTAAGGGACTGCACGTCCACACTGTCTTCTACATGGTTTGTGCAGTACTCCACAGGGCATACGCAAGATGTTTTCAATTGCAAATACAGAGTGTGCGTGGGAGGGTTGCCATTGCTGAGGAATGAAAATGGGGAGAGGAGTTGAAGCTGCAGCAAACGAGGTATGGCAGGAAATGAGATGGGACATAAGAGGTGGGTAAGGGCCAGGAACAAGAGACAAAAAAGTGCCCTGTACAGTCAGGCCACGGTTTATACACAGAGTAGATGGTTTGGATTTAGCCCCCCGAAACAATTTCCTCCTCACCCATCACTCTCCAATAAACAAAGAAAAAATGGCAGCAAAACAGAGGGTCTCTGAGAGACAAAGGTTACGCACAAACTGCATTTTTGTTCTCTCTAGCCACACTGAACTCTGTGTTCTCCTGTGAATAGCTGACACATGGACTCTCACTCTCACACACACCCTGCTTTCTGTTTGTCATCCTGTCTCCTCTCATGTTATCCATCTCTTTGTCTCTCTGCTCACCTCTCTGCTGTTTTTTTAATCACTTTCCATTCATCTTTTCCCTGCAAAGCTCTGCTGCAGCTGGTGTTACTTTACAAAAAAGAAAACACAACAAGCACCTTGAGATGTAACAGTGTCTAACAGAAAAAACATGCATCAGTTGTGCACAGGGTGTGTGTTAAGCGATCAAAAAGGGATGATCCATTTAAAGAATTCACATCATGGTGACTTATCACATATTAAAAAGGAGGGGGGACGACTATAGAGGGGATCTCCAAAATCCCATTAAAACATATAAAGCTGTTGTATAATCTAAACATTTACAGTCATCGGAGTAATGCAAAAAAAATGTAAATATGCACGATTACAGCATCTGATCACATTAGTGAATATGGTGCGTCTGCACACACATATTGCAACTGCATAAACGGAAAGCACCCAAGACAGCTTTCTATTACTCCGACCCCAAAAACACTGTCAGTATTGTTTTCTCCTGATATCTGCTAGGCGTAGCTCAGGATGATGCAATTGTGTTGAGCGGGGAAGACAGAATTTATAATTCATCTGCTCTGAAAAGTAACTTGACTTGACTCCGAGGATGCATTCACGCTGTTTGGTATTGCACTCTGTTGCTGTGTTTGTATTGTTTTTTTCTCGGCGGATCAAGCGGACAAAGATTGATATTCATCCCCTGGTTGGAGAGGATTTCTGAAACTTCCAAAAGCATCAAAGGTTTAGGTCAGACTCGATCAGATATTTTCCCAGGCTATGATTTAAAATGTGTTAGTTATCATTACCATCAGCTCCCTGAATATATAATCAAAATCAATTAATACAGAAGGAGTAGCTGCTGGACTGAAGCAGCTGTCAGACGATGTGCTGAGAGCAACACCTTGATGAAGAATAAGCTGCTTCTCCAGCCTTTTTGGCACTGCTAAGCAGCATCTATATTTCT
Organism: Larimichthys crocea; assembly: GCF_000972845.2. Lineage (NCBI taxonomy): Eukaryota > Metazoa > Chordata > Actinopteri > Sciaenidae > Larimichthys > Larimichthys crocea. The sequence continues at coordinate 6,881,520 of NC_040013.1, forward strand.
ACTCGTGTCCATGTGTAAATTCATATGCATCTGCTTTGAGCAAATCTAACTGAGACTTTTAGTATTTTAAAACCACAGTGAGAGACTTCAGTAATATAATATCAAACATTTCGCAATCACAGCCTCTTTTAAGTGAGGATTTACTTGTTTTTATTCATTCTCATTGATGTTAATTAAATACTTTTTTGTTGTTTTGAATGTTGGACTCTGGTTCTCATTATTTTTTGACATAATATCACACATTTTTGACAAAGTGTGTGATATTATTTTCTCCAATTTCATTATAAGTCTTGTTATTGTTTACTTTGATTGCTGCTAAATTGTTTTTTATTAGGATTTGACAGTTGTTTAATTAAATATTGGAAGATTAAGAAAAGGAACATTCACATGCTCGACTATTGGCTCTCTGTAAATAGTATAAAGAGTATGGTCTAGACCTGCTCTGCATGAAAAATGTCATGAGATAACTTTTGTTATGATATGGCGCTATATAAATAAAATTGAATTGAACATGCGAATGTGAAGACAACCAGAGCTCCAAAATTAGTATGACTACATTCTGTGTTCAAATTTCTGGACTGCATTTATTCCTTGTGAAATGTTGCCATGCAGCCATTGGCTACAGGTTTCTGATAGTGTTCGCATATAATAAACATTATAGTGTCCTCAAAAATGTAAAACAGGTTACAATATGGCCACGAAAACATTTGTCTTTATTTGCATGAGTAACTACAAACTGCCGAGCCCACTTAAACACATTACTGTGCTCTAAACTAAAAATTAACATTTCCAGTGATTTAATTGCACTAAATGGATCAAAATAACAACATCATGATGGTGATTTATACTTTGTCAGGTCTGTCCACAAGACGACAAAATGTTTGTTTTCTGAACAGAGTTTTGATCGATGAGGGCTAGGGTAACTTAATTCATAGTAAAGTAAAGCTGAAGTCAAGTAATCAGCCCTTCCTGGGTTGTCCAAGTTTCTGGCTTACTTTCCTCAAAGTAATGTCCTTTTTTGTCCAATCTCTGTATAAATATGTAGCGTCATAGAGCTCTGGGTGCCCACAGCCGGCTACAATAACAACAGCAGATGTCTGCACCTCCACTTCAGCAGGCAGCTTGAGAAGTGAGAGAGAACATAAATCCACTTTTTAATCCCAAAAGTTTAAAAAGTAACCCTGAGCTCTCCTCCCTACCACCGGTAAATGGCTCTGGATCAGTGCAGTCCGTCATAACTCCGGGCGGTTACTCCTCAAGTTTCTGCTCCTGCATTCTCTTCATAGAGATACCCCGGGCTGCTGAGACCAGAAACCCTGGCCTCATCAGCTGTCTGTCAGCTAGCATCAGCTCTGTCACTCTACCCAGTTCTCACTTCTTTGTCCTCATGTTTGACTGAGGGCGGCCTGAATGCTAAAGTTACCCATCACCTCTCAAGGCATAAGTGGTATTACAACTCCATTTGAATAAAAGTTGTAACACTTTTTGAAATCCCTTTTGAATTTGATACCAGAGACGTGTTGCAAAAAAGACTCAAAAAGCTGTAAAAATGCTGAAAGAAAACTCTCACAATTAACTTGGTTAACTGACAGATTAGTAACATGTTGCAGTATAAAAAGAACATCCCAGAGAGGCAGAGTAAAGATGGAGAGGGGTTCACCATTCTAAAAGACTGCACTGGCAAATAGTGCAACAACTGAAGAATCATGTTTCTCGGTGTAAAATTGCAAAGGATGTGGGGAAGTCCATAGTAGATAAGGAGTCAAAATGTTAAACTCTGAGAAATCATGGACGCCACGTACTCTGGGCTAAAGAGCAGAGGAACCATCCAGTTTGTTATCAGTTCACAGTTTAAAAGCCAGCATCCACGATGATATGGGGGTGCATTAGTGCACGTAGCATGATGGGTAACCTCTACATTTCTGAAGGCATCATTAATGCACACAGACTTTGAAACAACATATACTTCTACATAGATCTTACTTATTTTAGCAAGACAAACAACTACTGAAATCCTACATCAAGCAAGAATGAGAAAACATTCCACTCTCAAGATTACAGAAAATGGTCTCCTCAGTTCACAGAAGTTTATAGAGAAGAAGAGGTGATGCAACAGAGTGGTAAACATAACGCTGTCACAACTATTTTGAAATTTGTTGTTGGCATCAAATTTAAAATGGGCAAATCATAAGTTGTATTTATTGTTATTTTGAATTAAATATATTGTATTAATACATATTAATTATATAATTTAGTGTTTTGCACAGAATCACATTTTGTTTCTATTTAGATGACACAGCACAGACACAGCATGCTAACTTTTTGGTTGTACAAGAAAGTGACTGGGCTTGTTATGACAATATTCTGTTGATGTTCAAACATTCATGAACTAGTCAAATTTTCATACTGCCCCTTTGAAGATAAAGTTTGCTTTGTGCCATTGTTGCTTTTTAAAAAGACTGCTTCTGTCTGTATCATCACTTGGTTACACCAGAGTATTCTTTTCTACTCAATGAGTCTCTCATTTGTTGAATATGAACACTTATGCATTCAGGGTGAATTCCAAGTGTGAAATCCATCACATGAACATCAGCAAACAGCAGGAAGAGTGCAAATATGATAATTACAAAAGTCTGTCAGCATAAATGTCGCTCCAAAACCCTAACAATGATCAGTCAGTTATTGACCCCCTGTCTTCATTTCAATGCTTCAATTCCTCAGTTACCACAGGGGCCAAACAGCATGATCTCTTTACAACGTGCTTTGTTTTCTCTGAATTCTGAATCATCATTGAGGGTAGGTAGAAATCTTCATATTTAGGCTCAGGTAGAGCATAACAGACGACTTAATTTACTTTTTCAAGCTTCTTCTAGCTTGCAGCTCCTGCAGATCCTCCAGAGAAACTGAAGGAAGCTGCTCAGATAAATCTGTTTGCTAGTGTAACCTAAACACGCAAAATTATAGCTAATAAAAAAGGACAGATAGACATGTAGTCAGTTGTTATATCTATTCATGTTTAGAGTTCAAAACATGAACCTGTCTGACAGATCACAGGTGAATAATCAGCAGTGAAAATATCTAAATACTGTCTTACTTAGCATAGCGTTCACATTAATTTTTTTTGCTGTTGTTTGTTTCTTGTTTTAATGACACGTCAATCTCAAAAAATCACCTTCAGTAGCACCCTTAGGTGATTTAACAACTGCTGCTTCGTTATGCCAATAGAAAAGCTGCTGACTTCCATCACCTGACTCGCAAAACACTTACACTAAATAACGCCCACACGTTTTCTTTAGTACCATCATGGGTTTGTGTAAACCATGCATACTTAATATTCTGTGCCATAAGCACTTAACAGATGTGTGGATATTGTAATACATTTGATTCTAACAATGAGTCATGATATGGCTGCAAACCTCTCAGATTTTGTTTAAAAATCAGTGACCTTTCAGTGACAATAAATGCAGCTGTGGAACAACAGCAGATCAACCTGAGTATTTTGGTAAAATGTTGAGTAAACAGTCCCCAACAGGGCCAAAAATGCTCAGCAGGCACCTTAAGCTAGAGATCCTGAGGTTACCTTAAAAGTACTTCAGAGAATTTGCCTGAATCCATTTCAGCTGTCCTCCTTTCTGATCCCGCAGCTGTGCCCGATCAGAGCGTCTTTCATATCGAGTTCCCACAGCATGGCATTACCTTGGCATCCAGTTAGAAAGGCCATATTGAAAGTAAACTCTAGATATATCCTCAAGAAATAGAAAGGTCTGTTTGAGGGGTGGAGGAGACTCAACTTCTTCCTTTGGGAGAAAACTGTTTTTGTAAAAATGATGGCCATTCCAAAAGTGTTTTGTGTACTTTGTGTTGTTGGTCCCATTGCCTGGCAATTCCAATAAGAAAGTGAATAAACCTATAGATAATTGGATATCAAACGGCAGAGCAAACACTGCCAAGAGAATGGAGTGTTTAACGTGCCCAATTTCCAATTAGGCATTCAGTCTGAATAAAATCAATACTTTGCAGCATCTTGTGCTGCCCGGCTTAAAGATGTCTTATTTGTCAAACAGCAAGGGGCGATACAAGTCTCATCATGTTTTCTATATCTTCTTAAGATGATTGGATGAAAGCTCTTCAAAATAAACTGACCTCTAACTGGAAATAGATTCTCCGACTAAGAAGTACAGAGGAAGTGAAGAGGAATAAAACCTCAAATTGGGGCAAATTAGTTGAAATTTTCTACATTAGGCATTTATGAAATATCTCAGCAGCATCAGAGGGTGATGAAAAGTCTAGACTTGTGTTGAAATACAACCAGTAAGGAGCAAAGGAGTATCATCACGGCTATATGGAGCCAAAACCATGTACCACCAGGCCACACAGGGTTAACCTCAGACCAGATCAGCAGGTACCTGCTGAAAATGCCCATCAAACAAAGTGGCATACTTGTGCAGTGCATGTGAAGGAATATGTAACAGTTCAGAGATGTTTTATATAACTACATAAATGTATACATGTGCTGGGTCTGCTTCTAAATACGCTCAATAGTAAGTGGTTGGTTGGTTAAATATTGATACACTGTAAATGGACGAGCAGTACAGCTCCATCTATCAATGATTGGGCAAATGCACTCCTGAAAAAAGCCTTAATAAATGAGAGTGATACAGTGGACTGTGGATGACTAAAATCAAAATGACCCAATAACTCTCCAGAAGAAATGAGCTTGAGTATACAAGTACTTGTTTGGACGTCAGTATGCTCAGATTTATATCTGCGTATGTTAACATAACGTTTAACACTGTTAGTCACACATGCCTTGTAACAGTACAGGCACAAAAAGGGTGATGTACTTTGAAAAAAATAGACGAATATGCAAGTCACATTCAACAGATGGACAGCAGACAACCTGTCATCACTTCACTAACTAACAGTTTTAGCAAGCACCAGCAGAGAATGCAGAAAAGATAGCCATCTTACAAAAAATGGTGACTGGAGATATGCTCCTGTTTCTACAAGCTGCTGAGGTTTGTTGAGCCTAAGTACAAGCTACCATGGCAGAGAACAACAACAACAACAACAACAACAACAACAACAAGAGCGGACAAGATGTATGAAGAAAGTTCAGAGAGGGCTGATCTGGAAAGTGCCAAACCAAATTAACTCTAGCGTTTTCTGTTTCTATTCACGTCGAGTTTTCATTTGTACTTGGAACAATGAAATTACTTAAAATGTCCATCCTTACTCTGCAGCCTCGTTCCTGTCTTGCCTCCCTGCCTTAGTTTTGATGACGCTCTGCCTCTTTATTGACCGCCGCCTGCCTGCCTTTGCCCTTTGGCTCCATTTGCTGGATGTGTCTGCCATTCAGTGGCCGATTATTAACCCCGATTACAGACAGAGTAAAGGCTGTTGTATTTGGAACTGGCTTGTCTGCTGAGTCTGTTTCTCAGTCCAATTCCCCCTTTTCCTGAAGGTGTTACACGCAAACAGGAATGTACACAGATAAACGATGGGCACTGCTGCTTATCTATCACCCCTGATGTGTCAGGAGTGATAGATAAAAAGATTATTGTTTTTAATGCACAAGCACACATGAAAAAAAGTTTACTTTAACTCCAGAAGATACTTGACATAAGCAAATTAATGCTCTATATTATATATATATATATATATCTATATATATATATATATATATATATATATAATATATATATATATACTACACACACACACACCACCACACACACACACCCTACTACATACATACATACATACATACAACATACATACATATACATACATACATACATTACACATACATACACACACACAAAACACACACACACACACACACACACACACACACACACACACACACACACACACAGCAGAGTGCAAATACAGCACACTAACTTCACCATACTACCAAACATAAATATAGCCTCCATGCAGAGCACACTAATTAGACTGATTGATGGAAACCAGTCATCTCCAGTCGTGCTGATTAGAACAAGATTCAAGTAAACATACCGATCATAAGTGCCGAATGCATTGCTAATATTAATAAACAACCTCAGGTTCATTCAAGCCCAATGACAGAAAGCTGCAGAGGGAAAAAGGGACACATTTTTTCCCCCCTCGACTGAGCCAGCCGTCTGACCTCGTCACTACCTGCAAGAATACAACAAGCACAGCACAGCAAACGCTGGAGACTGTCGATGATGACCTCCCCCCCGGGAAGCTTAGACTAGATCCTGCAGGCAGATGCTCAAGGCCTACAGGTGTGGGGTGGAGTATATGAAATTTAATAAGCCCCGCAAAGATTTCAGGTGAGCAGTGAAGCCAGCAGGAAGCTTGGAGTAAGAAGAGCACCGAGGACTTATACTCTCCCACTGGGCCCATTAGATATGCAGTATGTAACTACAGTAAATCATAAATGAATGCTGCAGAGGACACAAGATGTCTGCCTGAACTAGGTCAAAGTAGGTCATGCAGAAATGCTCAGAATTTATAATTTTAGCTACTCCTTGCACACTCTGAACTCATCTCTGCTCTCAAAGATATAACAAGTTTAGCACTGCAGAGATATGTAGCTGACAATAACACTCACCTGATAAACAGGCACAGACACACCAGCTATGATAAATCCATATCTTGTACATTTCAGACAATAAATGTCTGTGAACATATAGGATGAGCATATTTCATACAACCAGAGCTAAGCAGGTGACATATGAAGAGCAGCAAAGCAAGCCGACACATAAACACATCGTTTTGAACTGAAATATTCTGTAATATTTAGCTGAATATGAAGTTATGTGGAGAAAATGTGAATGTGACTATGCTGCATATGACAAAAGCCATTGAGTTCCTCCCATTATTAAGCCAATATTACAGAGAAATGGACCCCTAACGGCAACATTCAGGCAAAATATTAAGCCTAAATAAACAACAACAAAACAAAAACAAGAGCAGAATGCTGTATGACACAAATGGCATTATATAACTATACTCAAAATGTCAAAACCAGATAGAACAACAGGAAAAAGAGACAACTAAACTCAAGAACTCAATGCACAATTAATAGCTATGAATATAACAACACCTTAGCAACGGCTCAAGTGGAAAATCTGTATAATAACAACAATAATAAAACAACAAGCACTGTCAAAACACAGCCACGACATCCGCTAACGACACGCACGTTAGCACGAGCAGCTCTTACCTTGTCGACGTGACGCAGTGGCAGTGAACGCAGCTCGAGGGAGATGAAAACTTACCAAACAAGGGTCAACTGCGACAAAAAAAATAAAAAATAAATGTCCAAAGCTGTCAACACGGTCACAGGGTACACTTGACATTGTTATTTCTTCCACAAAAAGACAAAGTTGTCTTGAAAAAGAAACATTTTTAGCCGGTTAGCAGCTACACAGGTCACCTGCGCACAGGTGCGTTTGATTATTTAAATGAACCTGCAGGACACGTGTCACGTGACTCCCAAACTACTCCCAAAAGTGCGAGTCAAGTTTTTGGTTTCATAATTGTTGAGGGTAGCATCTTATGCTATTATTATTATTATTATTATTAATTATTATTATTTATTATTATTATATTATTATTATTATTATTATTAATAATAATAATAATAATGAATCTGTAATGCTGTCAGCTCAATTGTTTCACCCATATACAGCACTGTAAAATTGTATGAGAGGCTTGTATTAGGGTTTATTTAATTAAAGATGAATTTGTCTGTCAACCTCCTCAAAGCCTCCAAGGTTTATTGTGCACATTTAGAAACTCCTAATTATACTTATACTACTTGTGCTGGAGTATAATAGTGTTCATTTGAATAAAAATGTCAAGAGGGATTGTTGGATAGAAGACATGTGCTCACAAATATCTTCATACAATAGGAAAGAATAATTTCATCATCTATTCTTACTTGGCAGGCCTCAACCTCATAATGTGCAGAGCTCACAGTTTGCCACACAAGGTCAAAAACAACATTAACAAAATAAATCTGAAATCTATGAGATTGATTTACAGGCAGCATGGCTTCAGTTATCTGCCTTACTTCATTTTGGAGTTTCAGCCTGTCATGTTTGTCACAGCACGTCTGTGTTTGTGTGTGAGAGAGCGAGCCCATCTGTCTGTCTGCATGCCTGTCTAATTGTGTGAAAAGGAAGAGATCCACCCTCTTCTGTTGGTCTGGGTCTGCTCTGTTCTTTCATATTCTACCTGGGTGCAGTAATACAGTTCACACGGTTTAATACTGAGAAATTAACCAGAAGATGTCTCTGCTTTCATCTGTGTGTGTAAAGGAGGCAGTGAAGCGTTGGAAGTAGCCAGTTACAGGTAACAAAAAGATATTTCCGCCCTGGGTTTTGGTTTAATACTTAGTCATACTGACTTGTGTCTGTGTGTATTTCTAAGTGTTGTGTAGCGGAGAGGCAATGTGTGCAACGTAAAGCTGCCATTTTGGAAACACAAAACCAGACAGGTCAGTCTGCAAGGTAAATGTGCTGCACACACACACACACACACACACACATACACACTTCCAAAAGAGAGTGCACACATCAGCAGATACACGCATGGACACAAATACAGCACATGCAGAAATATAATGAGACAGGCTCGAAAAGTTTTGAGAGAGAGGGAGAAACACCAAGAATGAGGGAGGGAAAAGGCAGACAGCCTGCATAGTACACACTCCTGCAGAAAAGCACAAAAGAAAAGGAGGGGGGAGATGCACACGCAGGAAAAGGTGTGTATATATATATATGTGTATGATAGAGACCAAGAGACAGAGAGAGAAAAAAGAGTGATAGAGGTGCCCGGTGGGGAGTTGAGGAACACATACTGGCACGGCTAAAAGAGCCAGCCAATAAAGCGAGGAGGAGAGCAAACAGAGATGAGGAACTGGGATGAAAGAGTGAAAGAGGCAGAAGACGCCAAAGAGTGGGAGGGGTGAGGAAGGAGACTACATGTTCACACACCGTGTCCGCTCTGCACACGGAAAACGTGAGGAAGAGGGGGGGGGGAGAAAAGGGGATGGGGAGGTAAATTGAAGGAGAAGTGAGAAAAACACCAGTGGCTAAGACAAAGATCATATGGAGAGAGGAAAGGAGGGAGAAACGTGAGAAAAGGGAAGTGGGAGATGGAACTGAGGCGAGAAAGACAGCATACCAGCTGCAGGAGTGAAAATGGGTGGGGTGGAAGGGGATGCAGAGAGGGGGAGCGCAGAGCTGCTGCGAGCAAGACAGACTGCATACTCATAACACATTATGGCTATTATTAGACAGAGAGGAGAGGTAGACCAGGGGGGCCTGTGGGAGGAACAGAGAGACGAGGGAAGGAGGGAGAGAGGTAAGGGTTGGGGGGGGGTAGTACCACCACAAAGCTTGAAGATGAAAACAAATGTACGGTTGCCTGCATGGACATGCAAGCTTATATTCAATAGGATGATACAGGAAAGGAAGGGAAAGAGGAGAGGAGAGGAGAGGAGAGAGGGCATGGCAGGAAAGGAAAGGAAAGGAAGGGGAAAAAAGAAAATTAAAGGAATGAAGGAGGAAAAGAAAAAGAATGAAGACAGGGACAGGAGCGAGTTTTGGGGGGTTCACGATGAAAGAAGCTCTCGTATCTTAAGCAAACCAGAGGAGCAAAATATAGCAACAGACAGATGGGATGTAAAAAGGGAGGGGGGGGCATCAGTGTGTGTTATTTTGGGGCGAGACAAAACACGGCCAGTTATGTCACTTCAGATTTGTTATGTATTCTTCACTTTTTAACTCCCTCACTCCTTCCCTCTTTCCTTCCACCTCATCCTTTGCTCCACTGACTTCAGCCCCCACTTGGCGAGAGACTCCACAGCAGGCTGCTGCTGCCAGTCTTCGTGCATGTGTGTGTGTGTGTGAGAGAGAGAAGCTCAGTCTTCACCCAAACCCTTTTTTCTTCGCCATTGCCTTTCCTTGTCTCGCCTCTTTTCCAGAACTGACCGCTGTTGTTCTGAGACTCCAGGTTTTTCTGCTACCTCATGTAACTCTTTGAATGCTTTTTGTGCTGAGTGAAGAAAGGGGGAAAATAGATTATTTTCAACATTCAGAACCCTCTTGTGTTCCTTTATTTCTTTCACCAACACCCTCTGGAAATAAAAGCACCTTCCACAAACTCTAAAAGCTCTGCTTAACATTCACCAGAGATTTAATGTAATTAATTCCTATTTTCATTAAGAGCCCCCTTAGGTTCTGCACTATGGATTTTAGACATATATTCTTAACGCCCATCAGCTCCATGCAAATTCTATAAATTACAGTAGGTGTGATATTGACACACTCATATTCACAGACCCTTTCCCCTCTGCATACTGAGTGCTTTTATGGATCCAGGCCTGTAAAACGGAGCTTAATTTTACCAATTATAAGTGAGTATTATTCAAATAAACTTTTCCAAATGTCTGCTAATCCGTTTTGTCTTTTGGGTATTTCTGAGAAATCAAGAGCTGTAGCCTTGATGTGAAGCTCTGGTGGTTTTGTTTTTTGTCTTGGGTTTGATTTAGGACTTGGGTTTATGAGGGATTTTTGTTTTAAAGCTGTGGAACTACTGCACCACCAAGTGGTCGGAGGTGTCAAAACAAAAGACCATGAAGTAAAAGTTTCTTCTATTAGTAGAATCCTGCTCCATCACTTATCAATGCTAAGTGATAAGTGAGCATTTAAAGTGACCAATAAAATGCTAATTACAGTGCAAATGGGTGTAGATACTAGAGGGGTCAGGCTGCTGCAAATGACAAGCAAATTGCAATAAATCAATATGTCCAGAAATCATGCCTTTCCTCACTTTGCTTCTCTGTTTCCACATCCAATCCCCTTCAGAAACCTTTACCTCTACCTGCTTCCAACAGTAAACGAGTTCCCTGTTTCTTCGGCCCTCCAATATTCCTCTCCAGTCCAGGAGATTGCAAGACAAACAGCCACAGGTGCAGCCAGGAGCTCAGCGAGGCAGAGACAACAAAGCCAGATCTGTGGAGGAACATCAAGCATCAGGAAGACTGTCAACACCGGCAGCTGATAGCTGTGAGAGGAGGGGAAACAGACGTCTGTAAACAGACACAGATATCAGTGCCAGGCCGGCAAGAGGAAAGTGTGGAGGCTGTTTATGTTGCTGCCATGTTGGATAACAGGAAGAATGTTCTGCCACTGTTAACCAATCAAGGCAGCCTGCTGTGGTGGTAATCCAATCAGAGAAAATTATTATTATTTAACAGCTGACTCCATCACCAGCACCAACTCACTACTTCAATAAAACACATCAGTCCAATTAAGGTTTATCTGTAGCAGGAAGTATCATAAAACATATACCACTAGAACATGACAGACTTTATAGTCTAAATCCTAATTAAGGATCCCCTCCAGGCATGTTTTAAGACCTGCTTTGATCTCTAATTGGTCTGATATTTGACATGTATGTGTTCTGAGTTATCCACAACAACAAAAATCAATAAATGAATTTAAAATTCTCGTTCTCCCTCTTTGAAAAAAAGAATCTCTGCAAGTGTTTCGTTTCAAATGTTTAAATTCTTAAGGTGTTTTCCTCATGAAGTGAAGTGTCTGTGTCCAAATTTGTTCATTATTAGCATATGTGATGTGGAAATTTTAACATTTCATACACTGGCTTTAAAATCAGATTTAATCTGAGAGCAGAGGAACGTTCCTCCTTCAGACCTCTAGTGTCTGCACATAATTTATTATTCTGCACAGCATCCAAGTGAAGTAAAAAAGGCAAAAAAAAAGAGTCCAAGGATTAAATGGTTATTTTATGGTTTAGAATTAGTCAAGTGATTGGGACATTGGTTTTAAATAGATTTGTTCTCGGCAAGCAATAAGAACTTTCCAGAACTTTGCCTCTTGACCTCATCTAGTCATCTTCCAGTTAAATGATGTGAAGATATTGTGAAAGGGTGTAACTGAGATATTAATGTTTTGTTTGTAACAGAAGTAAAGGTGTCACGTATGTCGTAGAGAAATTGCTGAAATCAATTGTTAATTGTGAGGTCAGGAAGGAAGAAAGTGTTCAGGAACCTCTGATGTCTTATGCTGTAATATTTACTGAGGCTTGATCAAGGAGAATTAGAGACACTCTCAAAGTACATCAGAAGTGCCTCAGTCGGTCTCACATTCTACCCAACTCATGCTGGTGGTCGGACGTTGAACCCCTACAGATAACACCACAAATACTACACGCCCAGAATTAGCCAAAGAGAATGTATTTACCCATGGAGGTGTTATTGTCAGCATATACTAGTCTGAAGACACAGATGTCTGTTTACGCAGATTGGAATGTCAGCGGCAAGCTATCTATGATGTCTAGGAAGACAACATTAGGTATCTTCGACCCGATCTTCGGTCACCACAGTGTTTGTTTCCAATGTCAAACAGCAACTACTGCTGAGGGCCTCAAGGCCCACATGTGACCCTGTGTAACCTAAGGAAAAGAAATTACATAATAACGTATTGAGGAGAGAGAAAGAGAGATAAAAGGAGGCTGAGGATAGTCATCGGGGCCCCATGGCACCTGCAGGTCTAAGACAGCATGTAATTTGCATTCTGTAATTGTATTATTCTGAGTTTGTAATAAACTTACATTATATAAAATAGCACCTGTCTCCAGACTGATCGCTGCAGCAACTAGAGAGTAACAAAAAGCAGACCACACGTTCAAACAGGGGGGGTGGACTTTAAATTCACCCCACATGCTGAACGTCTACATCAAGAATGACTCTGCTGTCCTCTAGTGTCTAACCCACTAGCCTGCACTGTGAGATCAGATGCAACCACTACTTTCCTTGCAACAAACTCCTGATCCCAGTAAACATGACACAGAGCTGATTTATTGTTTGGTTATTGATATGAAAAAGTAGATAGAAACGGTGTAGCTTGTCGACAGTCCCATGGGGATGAGAAAAACCTAGTGAAATTTTCTACCTTCATGACTGAGTTGACATGAGCTCTTGTTGGAAGCAGTTTGTTGTCAGAACCTATAGACTGCAACAATCTGCTGACAAACGCCATGACAAGACGTGCTCGGTACAGTATTGGAGATAAACAGACACTTTAAATGCAGCAGACTCGTGCTTTGAGCTTGTGAGTTACTGTTACTTAGTAGTGTGAGATGATAAAGGGGACGGACAAACACAGAGAAGCTCCTGTGGGGAAGACATGAGCCACGTCAAATCAGTTTAACATGATGGAAAAGCTCACATAACACAGACGTATACAGGACAACGCCCATCTAGAGAAGAACATAACTACAGACATGCCATCACATAAACATGAATAATGTATATTGTAGAATAGTCATATTCAGCCTGTAATGGCAAAGTAATATCCTTTATGAATATTGCATGTGCAGTAGAGCAACCTGAGATGAATGCTTAACAACATATGAGACACCCAAAATTACCAGTACAAGGACACAGTGATCGCACACCACTGGCACGAACCTTTAAGATGATCTATAATGCAGCAGATGAACTTACTCGACTGAGAAAGGTTGACCAAGTAGCTGTAGTGTCTAATAATCCAAATGAATCCTCTGAGGCAATTTTCTCAGTCTTCAGAAATTACCAATACACCCAGCAACATGATTGCACATTACTGGACCCCAGTAATGTGGCCCTCACTTTACTTTGTGCTCTTTAATAAGACAAGAACAATGAACTGCAGTGTATTGGTTTTCTTAAAGGGCCAGTGATTTAGTATCGTACCTCCATGATGTTGTGAGACTGTGACTTTTTGTGCCTGGATCCTACACTTCCCACAATGCAGTTCTGTGGTGTCCCTTGTTGTTGCTATACAATATGACAAATTAAAACAAAGATGTCAGTGTTGGCTGAGTCACAAGGTGTAAATTCAATAAAGGAATATTTTAAAATCATTATATGTACATTATATCCAAGAATTTAAAATATTTGAAGCTTCCAACATGGATATGGAATATTATACAGCTGAAAAGATACTGAGTTAACTAGTGCTCATTATTGCTGTAATCTTTCAACATGTTTGTGATTCCTCACCCTGCTTTCATTTTTCATAATGACCCCAATCTTCCACTGCATTCAGAGCAGAATAAGGAGGACCATCAGATTAACTTTATTTTGTATGCACATTATTATTATTTTTTAAAAATAAGCCTGCCTAGTAAATGCCACATTTTCATCACTTTGTAACACAGGCTTGGTTTGAAAAGACCAAATATATTTAACAGTCTTTAAATATGCAATGTTTCTAAAGGAAGGCTGACATATTTTAATCTAGGGAAAAATGCTCCAGCGTTATAAACAATGAATCTATACACCAGGTAATAAAATAACAGTTTAGTTCTGTAATCAAGCTTATTCATACTTATGTTTTTGTTTTGTTTTTAATATTAGCAACATAATCTTCTTTTGGCAAGCACTGTTGAGAGGAACTGGAGAGGTCAGATAAACAAACAGACAAATAAAAAAAAGGAAGATAGATTTATTTCCAACAATATCTTTAATATTATAAAGATATCATTGGGTTAAAAACCCGACAAGACCAAACATTGGTATCCCAAGCAGATTGACTTTATTTGTATCTTCCATGATAATTAATTGTCATCATCATTGCCAGGATCACATCAATTAACAGTGTTATTGCCACCAGCTCTATTACCTGCACTGTCATCGTCCACTCAAATGAAATAATTACATTATCTTAAACAGGCCGGTGACAACAGCTATAATCCGGTGTGATATTGACAATCTCATTATCAGTTACATATTAATTAGCTTAAATACTGAGGACAGTTTGCTCGACGGTGCTTGAACAGAAAAGCCCATTCCTGGCTTTACACGTCACTGTGTAAGACAATAATGCATCGTATGTGACATTATTGTTTTATACTCCATAGAGGCTGCATGTACATAACAACTACATTGTGGTTTGTTCGACAGCTCACAAGTAATCCAGCAGCATTACATATTTAGCGAGAAAGAAAACGAGTACTGTATCCTGAAGTGTGATGTGATCATCTCTTCTGAGGTTGGAAGTGAGACAGCAGAGGGGAGAGGGCGGGCTGCACTGACATGCTAAGTCAGGATTTCATATAATTGTAGCTTTATTGTCCAATAATGATACTCAACTAACAATCAGGTGACACAGTGGATATTTAAGCAACACTAATCATGACGTTTGAACGATAATCTGATCACAAAATTAGCCTCCACTCCACGTTGTGATAATGTTGTTGCATGAAGGATATGTGACAACAACACACACGTGTTTATTATTATTCCAGTGCAAAAACAAAGGGCGGTGACACTGTATCACATGGATACAAGGCTCAGTACAGGTACAGTACAGTTTTTGCACAATGGAAAACTGCTTTTTTTTAAATTATTCATTCATTATTAAAAGAGCAGCAAAAACATGTCTGTGGATACGAACAGACAGAAATCTTTACTGCTCTTCTTTGAGCTCAGAGGGAGACTTATCAATGCACACAAATTCACATTAGTGTCTGAGGTCAGAGGTCAAAAGAATACCCTGAATTTCGTTTTCTTTTTTTTTTTTTTGGTCTGCAGTTACTGCAGTTTGACTTTGTTTGGATAGTCCAATGTGCTACGATAAGTGTGTGAATCATTCTCAACGATCACAGATTTCTGTGGGTTACCTGATAGTTTGTAGTATTCACATTAGACTAACCAAGTGTTTCTGAAACTGAAAACAGAAAATGCAGCTGGAATTCATGTAATTTCAAGTCAAACCAATTCTTAACATGTTTTTTCCCCCCCTCCCTTTTTACAGTGTTTGACAAACTTTATATGACTACTCCACTCACCCCATGACCACAAGAGAAACAGTAACAGTATTGACAACAATACATCGGTCGTAATTGCTAGAGCATCTTATAAGATAATCAAGTGACGATGTTGATAAAACGGTGGAAAACAAGAGCAGAATTTTTTCTGCTCACGCAAAACAACCAAACGGCACGTGGGCTAAACCTTGGGCACAAGAAAACAGATGTGTATTTTTAGAGTGGTCTTAAATGCTGATCAGAAACGCAGCCAGACAATGAGTTATGCAGTCGGTAATGGAGGCTCAGTCACAAATTGCCTTTATCTAACAGTGCTGTCATTTCAGTGACTGATGTTCCCATTGCTTGTGGTTATAAGTTCAGAAAAGCTGCTTAGCAACATATACAAGTCTGGCCACAAAGCGGGGGATATGGGCAATATTGCTTTGGAAGACATTCAGTCACAGTTAAAGTCAAATATGAACATCAGTGGAGGTTTAGAAGATAAATGCACAATCACGTAGGAATGCGCTGATCTCTGCAGGTTTAAACCTTCAGGTTTGTTGCACCTTTGCAATGTTGTAAGCAGATGCTTTTTTAAAATCAGCTGCCAAAGACAAATTACCTGGTTAGACATCACTGTCTGTGGAACATGCGTAAGTGTCAGCCCACGGAGAGCTGGACAGCAGCTGTTTTCTACCCTGTCTGATTCACTGTTGGTTTACCCTCCAAACGCAGCATCACACGGCTCTGTGTTGTCTCAACAAATAAGGCTTTGCTGCCACCTAGTGGACAAAAACCCAGTTTGCCAGGTTTAAAACAAACATGCCACAAGTATTAGGGTGAATTTACACATGAGCTGCACCTCCAGTCATTCAGTCAGTGTACAAAATAAATTACATACATTTGCGACAAACAAAATTGTGCATTTATATCACTTGATAGGTGCCTGTTATTTTTGCTCCTGAGTAAATCCACCCTGTCATCTTGTGTAAATGTTTGACATTCAGTTCACCAGCACAAAACATACTATTGCACGTTGTGTGAACGTTCTGCCACCTGTACCAGCTGCTAATGTCGATGTGCATGTGTGTAAGCACAGGTATTTTCTTTTTCCTTTCTTGTTATTATTTTTTTTGTTTTTATTGTTTTGCTTTGGCATGTTAATGGGTTCTTTTTGTGTGACAGAGAGCTTGTGTTGACACAGGAACGCAGCGATAACTGAAATCCTGAGCAAAAATGTTGGCAACGTCGGACACAAAGGCATCATAGCAGGACAGTTCCATGCTTTCAGTGTGTGTGTACGCGCATGTGTGGGTCTATTACAGGTATTGGATTAATGTCACTCTAGTCTAAAATAAGCTGTTATAATGGCTGCTTTACTGCTCTGACTAAACATGCAAGCGCGCATGAGTGTGTGTGTTTGTGTAAGACATCATGGGCACAAAGTTCTCTTGGCACACCTGAAGCGGCTGTGGACACACTTTTGACACACTCTGAGATAATAAAACACCGTATAAATATCCAGTCACAACACATATGAGTGAAATACACTGCGTCTGTTCAAAATAAATAAATAAACTAGCCTTGCGAGCAAGTATAACTGGGTCCAAGCACCCTATGCAATTCGGAGCCGGAGGCTCACCAACCCGAGCTCATTGGGAAGCAAAGAGCATTGTCCGTTTTACAAAAATAAAAAATGAAATAAAAAAACAAACTAAGACATGAGAAATGTCTAAAGCTTACAAAGGCATTTGGATTTTAGACATCACTTAAACAACCTGAAATAATGTCTACTCAAGTATGCAGATGATATAAAAGTAGTAAATTACAGACGGAAGTTGTAGTTTGGTGGTGGCAAAGTATTCAGATAGAAATGTTAAAGCAGTCCGATTCTTAAATTGGAGCTCACTACTTGTGATTTCCAATTCACCTAGCTCAACAACATGAACACAAATATTATTACAATAAAAAGAAAAGAAAACTGAGTGTGTGAAAGTAACATCTTGCAGTTAAATCAAATTAAATCAGAAGTGTGGTCAGTGCTTTTTAGTGCTTTTTTTTTTTTAAGGGACATTAATGGAGACACTTTTATCTACAAGTCAAGAGACTGAGATAATGATAAATAGCTGTAAAAATAATTGTCTTTTAATCTCACATTCTCATTCCGTTTCCCATCCCAAGTCTTTGTCATTTTCCAGTTCTTCAGTCAAATAGAAACACTTGTCCTTGCAGCTGTTTTATTCTCTGTCAGGTATTCTTCCATTGATTATTTTGTCCGTTTCAGTTTCCTCGTGCCCAGTTCAGCTTGATGTCCCCCAAAGCTACCGCACATCCGTGAGCCAGAATCAGTGTCTGTGTGAATGTGTGTCAGAGCGTGTGACTGTGTGTGTGTGTGTGTGTGTGTGTCCAGTACACCAAACCAGGTCAACACTCATGCTCTACTTTATCTTTCCAGAAAGTTTCATTGAAAGAACGGTGCCTGCTGTCTCCTGCTGAATCCAGGTTGAACGTTTGTTGTTACAGTATCCTTGTTTATTCACCAACATGTCCGTCATGGTTTATGAAGTATACCAAGCATCGTCAGCTTTTGCTCGATTTCTCTTATTCTTTCAGTGTGCTTTTCAGTATCGTGTCCGTAAGTAAGCAGATAGAGATCGAGGGAGACCCTTCCGACATCACAAGTGGCTGAAGTGACCTTTGAAGGGCACTGTGCGGGGGAAGGTTAAGAAATGTTCATCTAACTACTCTTATAGCTTCTTGCTACTGTAGCAGGTCTAGTGTGCTTTGTAAAATATATGCATCAGCATTGATGGTTGTGTTGTGTGTGTGCCAATTGCCTCTCCCTGGACTTGAACATACGACCTCAGAAAATAGGACAGAGTTAATCCATTTGGATTCTTTTCTGCGCCCTTGTCTACATGCATCTAAAGTATCTAAATTTCTGTTGATTGACCATGGATCACTGCTTTTTGCCGATGGCGGACATAGTTGCCACATGGCTATTAGTAGCTCCTGCACAATAGCTGTTGTCAAGTCACATGCGCCTCTATGCCAGCGACACATTTTTACAATGCAGCGATGTTTCAGAGAGCATTGTTAACTTTATTCGCAGGTGATTCTTCAAGAGGAGGAGGTAGCAGCACGGCACAATCTGGCCAAACTTTTTTTTTTTTTTCTCTAAACCACAGGGCTGGGCGTTGTGATCATATTGTTGATATTGTTTTTAATATTATAAATTCTCATCAGCAATTTTATCGCCTGCACTAAAAATACAAAGCAATTAAAAGTCTGATTTATTCTTTTTTTTTTGTAATCAGCTGAGCTTGACAGCTCGAGTTTTACTTCCCATGCAGTCCAATATTATGGACATAAATGAGATAAAGAGGTGATTTTTCATGCCTAAACACATACAGTAGTGTGATATATAGTACATTGATATTGGAGGAAGGTTTACTGGTTATTGTATTTTTTTTTCCCTTTATATTGCACAAGCCTATCTTCGGGTACAAATGTTTAAAAGTAGAGCTCGACTACACAGACATAACTGGTGGAAATTAACCGAACATTTCGCTCTCACACCTTGCATTGGCAACCTTTCGATCTATAAAGTCCAATTTTGTCGACATCTTTTGTTCCTCTACTTGTTGGGTTAATTCACAACTCGTCAAAAGTAGCCACATAATTTGTTCAAATCTCATTCTGAATATATATACGGACATAAAACTGCGAAAGGTCATCAAAAACGTCATATAAGTGGGAAATATCTGGTTAATAAAATCTGATCTTGGCTTACGGGAGATGTGATATGTGGAGTGAGCTGAGATGAAATCTGATCTAAGCACTTCCAGGAGCAGAGAGAGGTGTATCACATAACCACCGCTTTAAAAAAAAAAAAAAAAGAAAGAGGAAAGGGTGGAGCAGAGGAGAGAAGATGGCAGGGGGAAAGACGAGGGCAGGTTAATGATGGATGCATTTATTACAACATGTGCTAATTGCGGGAAAAAAACGTTGCAGCGTTATAAAAAGCTAATTGGATGTGTTGCTCAGACTTGCGCCTCTGCACTCGTAACTTTTCAGTGCAGGGAGGGGACGAAGGAGGACGGTGGAAGTGACAAAATGGAGGCAGGAGAGAAGACGGGAGCATGAGAAAAGATCAGCAGGGCGGAGCTGAGAAGTAGATGAAGCAATCACTGCTCTGTCTATGGAGGGGTTTTTTCTATTGCGCTCCATATCGATAATGGATAGAGAGTGGTGAGGAAGCTAATGGGGAAGTGAGGAGTAAGATGGCATGAAAATCAATGGCTCTCCTCTTTTATTGTACTGTTTCAGTCGCCAGCTTTGTTGTACGGTAAATCCTAAAAGAGCTTGTTTGTCACCGGTACATGTGCTTAAATACTATGGAACTTTTTTTTTAGTGTTATTTCGATTTTCTGATTAGATTCAAGGTCAGGATTGCTGCTCGGAGCGTGTTAAGTCCTTCATCTTTTTTTTCTCCTCCTCTTGAGTTGATCATTTTGATCATTCTTGTTTGTATCTTTTAAGAATCTGCATGGATTCACATTTTATTTTTGCCAAAAGCACGTCGTCGTTTCTCTCCCTCTTCTTCTCTACGTTGCATTTTGTAATCCTCTGTGATCCCCCCCTGAGTTCTCCCTCGTTTGAAATATTTAGGATTTGTTTCTCCTCTCTGAGAATGAGCCATATTTTTTTGTCTGGCTCTATGTATTTTGATTTTTTATTTATTTTTTTTTAGCAAAACTGAAGCTTCAAGCATTCAAAATACCCTTTGAAAAAAAATACCCACTACCTCTCAGCTGGTTTCACAGTCTTTCCACTGCTCTCCAACTTTCTAATTTTAGACTTGGTACGCCTCCCACTCCCGCTCTTGCATAGATATATCTGACAAACTTTTCAGTCCTCATTCTTCCCAAGTATCCCTCTCAATTTCTGTGTAGCAAAGTCTACGATTGCAAGGATTTTCTTGCCTCTACTCAGACTCTCTATTATCTTGCAGCCACTTCTCTCCCTCTCCTCTTTCCTTGGTGAAGCTGTTCTTACCTCTCATGTTTTGTTCTGACTGAATCCCTCCTTCTTTTCCTGTGGCTGGTATGTCATCAACCAACTCTTTTCTTTCAACCTCATTCTGTTCTCATTTCAAATCTCATTTTCTCTCACCCACTTCATGTCTGCTCCACTCTTTTCTTTCTGTTCAGTGCCTTCTTTCATCTCCCTCGGCCTCTGCCCATACTTTCTTGCTCTTCACGTGTTTATTTTTTCCGAATGTCACATGTCGTCTCCAGCATGGCAGCTCTCCTCTCCGTGTATAATGAGGACGGGGAAGAAGAATGCGTCCTGGTAAGATGGAGGACGATCCCTCCCTCCCCCCTCGCTCTCCCTCACCTCGCTTCCCCCTCCACTGTCTGGCTCTGCTTCTTCGTCCCTCTCTCTGCCTCCTCTTCTTCTCACCTCCTCCTCCTGTTCCTCTTCCTCGTCGTCATCCCCTTCTCCTTCTAGAACTCCTCTGGTCTCCTCGTTGTCCTGTCTAGAACCTAACCCAAGGAATCCTCCGCCGCCTCCTCCTCCTCCTCCTCCTCCACTACTACCTCCCCCACTTCCTCCACCTCCCCCTCCTCCTCCTCCTCCTCCGCCTCCACTCCCTCCTCCATCTTCTCTACTCCCTCCCAGTCCTCCTCCCATGCTTCTTGAATGAAACAGGCTGTTCTGGCGCCCTCCGCCAAGTCTCCCTAGAGAGAATCCGCTCCGACTGAGCACCAACCTTCCTCCTATGCCCCCACTTCCCTGCCCTGCTGCCCTGATCCCTGCCACGGTAGCGTTCAGGAGGGCTGTGGTTCCCATTGGGGCCCGTAGCCTGGAGGGCAGACTTGAACTTGACGTGGTCCTCCGACATCGGGGGCAGCTCTGGAGGAGGTAAGCCGAGTTGAACACCACAGGCAGAGTAAGAGGAGGCGGGTTGGTCCCTTGGCTGGGGGTGGTGCACGGGGGCCCAGAGATGGGCGTAGAGGCGGTAGGGTTTGACCCCCCACTTGTGTCCATGTCCATAAGGAGAGCTTCAGAGTAGCTTGGCACCATCTGTTGGTTACAGCGGATGTGCCACTCCAATTCTGTCATGTCCACCGTGTTGACCCGAGAGATGGCTCTGTAACTCGTCCCATTTAGACCAATTCCAACCGCAATTCCTCCTGGGTGGATTCCATTCTCAGTCCCTCCTTCAACCCCATCCCCTCTTCCACCTGGCCCTCCTCCGCCACCTCCTCCGCCACCATCCTCGTCCTCCCCAAACAGCTTTTCCACGTGGTAGTGGACATACGCTGTGCGATATTCTGACACGACACGCAGCGGCCATGACAGGAGGAAAGCAGAAGCCAGCCAGAACACCCTGTGCCTAGAAAACCACGGCTGGTGCGCGGGATCTGGGAACGCCAGGATGTGTTCACGGAAATCCACGTTCTTCAAGTGCATCCCTTCCCTGGCCTCCATGTAGTCGTCAAGCCCCTCATTCTCCCCGAAGAATCGCGCTCGCTTGGAACGACAGGAAGAGAATAGAACACATTAGCTGTGTGACCAAGAAGCATTTCTTTATCTTTCAGTGTGTTTTTACCCCACAGGGTGGAACACTAACTTTTTGAATGCCATCAAGTGTACAACAAGGACCGTCTTCAAGAGTTCTCAAGAGTAAACATTAAAAAGTCAGCTGGAGACGGCGTCAACAAACCGAATTAGATAGCTACAGTTCAATCTTCTAATGACAGCTGTCATTTCAGACAGCATAAATCAATATTGCTGGCTCGAAATTAGAAGCCTGCTTTTGCCTGCTAAGACATCTGAGTGATAAATCTGCCATCTGTCATCACTGTAAACTGCATATTCGCAGGGACTGGAAAGCTTGACAGGCGTAACCGCTACAGCTAAGGAGGCCTGGAATTATTTTCTTAATAAAACAATCAATTAATTAACTTTAACAGAATAGAAATCAAGTTGCAGCCCTCTTAGAACAGAATGAACAGTAATAAATATGTCGTTATTTTAACCACTTCTTACCTGGGTGAGGTAGGCAGCTTCAGCACGTGCACTGGAAAAGCTAAAAAAGCAGAAACATTTGTCAATAACTGATTTAAAAAAAAACAATAATCTTAAGATCAACCTTCTCCACCATGTCTTCGGACCAGTCGTGGGTGGTGTCTAACCTGAAACACTTGGTGAAACGGAGGCGAACGGCGGGGTGCAGTTGCAGGTCCAGCAGTTCCTTTGATACGTCTTTGACACCATAGCGGGCGTAGTCGAACTCTGAACTGGAAGCGTGAGTGTTCACCCGTTCATGGTAGACCTGAGGAAGAAAGGTGCAGGGCATAGATGGAGGGAAATAGTTTAATGGAGGGTATTTGGGGGGAGAAGGAGGAGGAAAGAAGACAGATCGTAAGTTTAAGAAAGGAAGAATGGAGTTACTGGGAAGATATTTTAACCTTCATCAATAAGGCATGGTTACTAAATAGAATGATATTTTTCTTACTGCACACAGCTGTTAGCACACAGCCCCACAATATTTCACTATAGGAGAAATTAAGATTTGCATAGCAGTTACCTAACAAAATTACAACTCATGTTTTACAGTGAGGCTATTATCAATGAACGAGTGAACGTGAGCGATGTTACAGTATGTGCGTTAGGTAGAGTTCTCCTCACCTGGGTGGTCGTATACGCGTCTCCGTTGCGGTATCTTGTCACCTGTCTGGTCCTCCTCACATAGTGATAGCTGATGGCCTTCCACCAAATGCAGGGTGTGGCCTGCTGGAGTCTTTGAACACGCTCATACACTTCCTGCGTCGAAGAATGAACAAATAATCACTTAATTAATATCACATTTAGATGCTCCGCAGCTTCTTTTGTAAAGATTTCCTACTAAACAAACCAGTTAAAAATGAGGATGACGAACAATCTAAAAAAAAAAAAAGGTCTTGCAATCGTGGTACAAACAGAAACAAACAATTAAGTTGCTATTGTTTTCCCAGCATAGTTAGGTCTGTGCAGTGTGGTGCGAGTCAGGTCCTGCCACAGTTTGTTTATGGTCTTATCATTTGTTTTTTAGAGCCTATTCAGAGACATCTTAATCCTAGAATATGTGCATGTGCCCCTGAGAGTCTGGACTAGCGTGAAATACATTTTCTTTTTGGCAGTGGCAGAAGAGCGAAGAAGAACACTTAGCACTTGGAGCAATGTGTTCCTGGAATGCATGATGATAGATGGAGCAGAGCAGGATAGACAAAAGATAGACTGGTGCCCCTAGGTCACCTCATTTCAATGCGAGTGGGCAAATATACAAAGAAATTGAGAATAGAAGAACGTTCTCTTCTTGTGAAATATTATTTATTATTTCACAGGACTGCTCAGGGTACTAATTATGCCATATTTCTGAACAGCAACTGTTCACTACAGCATCATTTTATTTATCTGTATTGTAGACATTTTGCTGATACTACCATACTAAACATGTTTCAGTGAGTAAACAGATTCTGCTGTGTAGTTCAAGGTCAAAGGCCCATTTCTAGACTCCCATTGCAGCAGTAAACTCTCCACTCTGTTGGGTTTAAATGTGTTCTCAAGCTAACTAAACTACTGATTTTCACACATACCTGGAATTCAGCATGAGCCAACATTGCCGTCTTTGAGAAGCAGTGCCAACACTCCACCAAGTAAACCACATACAGCAGTGCCAGGAAGGCCAGGGGGATGTAGACGTAGCCGCTAGAGCACGGACTCTCCAAGTACCCGATCTCATTGTAGTAGGCAGCAGAGGTGGCGTCTTCGTCAGCACCGAGAGTTATGGAGGAGCCGAGAACGGGTACACGACAGAGAGCGCACCAGGCCAGCGTGGCAAAGCAGCCGTACATGAGGAGGGTCAGGAGAAGGCACTTCCAATGGGACTCCCGACACAGGGAGGAGGCCAGAGACTGCTGGACTGGCCTTTGCTGTGGGGACGCAGAGAAAGGAGAGAGTAAATGTAAAGATGCTGCTGAGGGAGGCATTTGTCTTATTTAAATTCATCGTAGAGGACTAAACACACCACTAATGAGACTTGACAACTTGACCTTTCAACTTTTAACTGGGGATACACTCTCCCAGCCACAGAACAAAAAGCTACTGAGTTGCATTATGGGACTTGTAGGATCTGGTGTTTAATTCATACTTTCTTGAATTTTAGACACCCCACTACCTTGGTCCAGATTGTCTTAATATTGTACACCAAATGTGATCTTAATGACTTTGGTGATTGCCTGACTTTTCCTCTCGTGCCATCGTTGGGTTAAAATTTCAACTTGTCCAATACGTTGATTTATGACTAAATACTTTCCCATCATCCTCAGCTGTACTTTTGTATTTGGTGCCTATTAGTAAATGTTAGCTGCTAAACTAAGATGTTAAACACTGTAAAAACAAAATTATATAATGTGCACTGTCATGGTGAGCTCATGTTAGCATTTAGCTCAAAGCATCACTGTATTTCAGTACAGAGTCACAGAGCTGCTAGCACCACCTCTGTCCCCATACTTATGGAAGTGCAATATTAAATCCCTGGAGTACTCGTTTAGTACATTTTGAGCGTCTGCCCCTATTTGAATAATACTGTTTGGGTTACTTGGGTACAAGTTATTTCAATTTCAAGGACAAAAAATGTTTGAAACAGCAGTCCCTTCTGCTCACATGGATTATTAAAAATCTTTGACCATGATTAATGTGGGCATCCAAACACTGTGACATTATACATGTATGTGACCAAAAAAAATAAAAATAAAATCACAATAGCTCCCCTTTAACAACGTTAAAGCACAAATTTGATGAAACCAGTCTGAGCCGAGGTTCTCATGTCGACAGTCACAGATTATGATGAATAATACAGTATGCTTCACGACGTTAATGTTTAATAACGTCTGACAGGTGAAAATGATTGCAGCTGTGGCTGTAATAGAAAATGCTGTCCTGATTTTGTGAACCTGGTGACCCCTCCGCCACCCCCACCTCACTCCCCGGTGACATTTTAATAATCATAATTGTCCTGTTTGGTAAACAGTGTCGTATTTCAGAGCAAGCGTGTAAGCTGAGGTTTGATCAAAGCAACACATTACACCACCCCTTACCCATCATAGCATAAGTGCTATGTGCTCAGACACACACACACACACACACACAAGTGCACACTTTGACACAGCCTCACTTGCACTGTGAAAGACATCATATTACAGTGCACTCAAAACACACACACACACACACACACACACACACACACACACACACACACACACACACACACACATATGCATTAGATACAAAAACATAGATGGTCTAATGTGCCCCTCTTCTCTCTCGATCCACGTGCACGCCGGCATGCACGTTCTCAGCGTTGTAATGCAGCCAGCGGAGTGTATGTGAATAATTTAGATGAGAGCGATGCTTCTAGACTGTTCTCTAGCTAACTGACTCCACTCAAACATCAGCAGCGTACATCGCCGCCGCTAGGATTTGTGTGTGTGTGTGTGTGAACGAGGGAGGGATAGAGAGCGGGGAGAAAGAGAGAGGGGTTGTGCTAAAAAAAAAAAAAAAAAAAGGGTGTGTGTCGTATGTCATAGAAACATACAAAATAGAGAGAGTTTGCACACACCTGTACTGTTTCACATGGAATGTATTTGTGTCTAGGCCTCGCGCTGAATGCGTCAAGGCAAAAGAGCAACAGAGCAGATGACAAAAAAAAAGATGGGATGACACCAGTGTCCTCTCCTCACAGCCAAGTCTGCCTGTCCTGTCAGCACACCTCCCCCTCCCTCTCTCTTTATCGTTCACTCCTTCAGTGCAGCCACAATTTGCTATCCACTAGCATATTTGGCTGGCGCACACACTGCCTTTCTTTTTTTTACTCCTGCTGTACGTCAAGGGCAAGTAGTGAGTGAACAGAAGAGTGAAGGGCACCCACGCTCCATCAGTCCAACATCTCTCTGCAAAAGCCCTAAAACCAAACACTGCACACTTAGGGATCCGAAAATAGGTTAGATACTTTAAACAGACGTGAAAATTATGATTCACAATTCAATATCATATTGTTTGCCTTCTGTCTGCCTTTTCTGTCCACATCCGCCTTCCTTTCTTTATGTAATCTTTTTTTTCCCCCTCCTTCCCCGAATCTTCCCTCCCACCTTCTAAGCATTTACTCTCCGATCCCTACCTAAGTCTCGTCCTCACCCACATGTCTCCTCTCTGTTACATCCTCTCTGAAAGTCTGTCTCTAAGTGGATTGATTGGGCTAAAAGTGTAGTGTAGAGAGAGACACAGAGAGAGGGAGAGGGGGGATGAAGAGCGTGAGAGAGACAGAGAAACGGTCATGAACTTTTCATGAATGCAAGTATGAAAGGAAGCAAAATGAGAGGAGGGGACTAAAGAGATGGCAACAGTGACAGACTGCACCTTTCTCCAGGGGACCCCGCTGCCAAAACCCAACCTTCTCCTTCTCCTCTAACCCTCCCTCTCTCAATCTCATTTTGTCTTCCTGGCTCCAATTCTCTCCTGTCTTCTTACTTTATACGGATAAATGTGGCTAAAAAAGAAAATATTCTAGCAATAATAGAAAGAAAAATAAGAATAACCTGCACAGGTCTTGGCTGGCATTTTTCATCAAGCCTCTGCAGCCACTCTGTTAGAGGAAAATCAGCCCCAAGACGGGAGTCAAATTATTCCTGTATGCATTTATGCCAATCATTATTTGTCAGTATGAGCAGTTCTGCCTCCCACAAGTAAAGACCACACCTGCTAAAATGCTCTGAGACAGAGCCAGGAGATGCTTTTTACACATTCAACTTGACTAGTTACAGGCTTCGTTTGGTTTACAGGCAGTGCTCAAAAACTTGTGGGCTTAATGAGATACCACAAAGTAAAGTCCAGTGTTATGTTTTTCCGATGTAGTATACAAGGAAATATAAGTGCCGGCAGTTTACCGTAATAGGACTTTGCTAGATATGAGATGGAGCAGTAATTTTGATTATCACATAGTATCTGATGGGGATGGTGTTCCACATCCAGTACCAATGTGCACATAGAGCATAATCAAGAGTTCAGTATTGCATGCATTTTGAGCTTTTCAAGAAAAACTCTCTTTTTGAGCAGGAGCTCCCACCAACACATTGTTTGTTTGTAATTATTTTTCTCAGAGATGCCCAGTACAAGTGCCAAGTCCAACATTTTTCATCAATACCAGTTCTGGGTTAGGGATAGGGTTAGTGTTAGGATTACTTAATTCAGGGTACCTCCCCTATACCAAGGACAGACCAGTGTTCTGCTGTCGTAGATTGGTCATGTCATGGCCAATACACAGTCTGCTTAATAAGATCTGTTTAGCACCAATCACACCCGGCGATTCAGCACTGTGCATTCCTAATTGTTCTCAATTGTCAATATATCTTGACACATATTAAAAGGTCTGGTGTGTAGGGTTTAGTGCCCCCTAGCTGTGGGGTTGCAGATCGGAACCAAATGAATACTCTCCCATGCCTCATCCTCTCCTTCCATAAAGAGTTCATTTTAAGGCAACAAAAACACAATGGTTCTTATTTTCAGGTAATTATGCACAAATGAAAAATACTTGTGAATATTATATTCAATTAGATCGTCCTAAATATTACACACTGGAGCTTTAACTTGGTTTAATGTTGAAGCTTTAACAGGCAGCCAAAACTAAGGTTTCTCTTGGTGCATTATTAGAAACGAGTCTTGTTCAGGTCATCCCGCTAGTAGTCTCTTGATACCAATTGATGGAAGATCTCAGCGCCTACCAATTGTCCGGGGAAGAAAAGTAATTGCTTTAACAGCGTTGAAAGCGGCTGCTAACAAACGTATGTGCCTTACTTCAAGGACATGACTTACCTGAAACAATCTTCCCCAGAAACAAACTGAGAATAGAGCAAATTACTTTGTAACACACAGAGGGCTTTTTAAAAGGTTGAAAATGGATGTCCAGAGCAACGTTATGTTACGACACAACTTCCACATGCAATGCAAGGCTTTTTCTCATATTGTTTCCACCTAGTTTCAGGAACAAGAGCGAGGAGAAAGTCCCCTTAGTCTCTACTGTCCATTCCTGGGTCTCCTTCCTGAGGGGTGACCTGGATTTAATACAGGGGAACTGTATTAGTAAACTCGTGATTCATAGTTTCCAGAGAACAAAACACTTCCTAGTGCAAAACCGATGCAGATTTTTGGTTGTGTCATGATCCTCTTGCAGTTTTAGCTGCCTGTGTTGAGCCTTGGCTCTTGTGTCAGGCTGGAACGGATCAAAGCCAAAGCTCACTCTCCTTGAAATCATTCTGAAAAGAAATCTGTATAGCCTCGCCTGAAAGGGTGTCAGCTTTCATTTTTTTCATGCAGAAAGTTTGGACCGCCTTCCTTGCAAGCCCTTTTGAAGAGGGATGATTCAGGATGGTACTTACATTACAAATTCTTCATTAATCTTTCAGTAATGCCTTAAATTCAGTGCTGGTGCTTAGAACATCATTATCTGACAACATTTTGCTGTGCTGAAAACATTGATACTTTGACATATTGTCTCTATATTATATATATATTCCTTAGCATCCACAGTCTCTAGAGACAGCAGCCCACATAGCTGACTTGAAACCTTGACCACAGGTTGGTTTGTTTTGCTTTTTTTAGTCACACATCACAGACTTTTGTTTTCAAAGAAACATTTCAGAGCAGTGCTTGGATTTTTTAAGATCCTCTGCGTACTGTACTGTAGTTATTTCCTGCCTCTACAGAAACTGAAATTGACAGGGCTTTTTCATTAATAGGATTTGCTTCAGCCAGTAAATGTCTCTGAATTCAATCATTGTTCTATAATCTGGTCTTGTAGCATTTGCTGTAATATGGTAATGTGTGCAACTCTGCCACATATTTAGTTACTGGCTCTTTGTATTTATGTGTGCACAGGTCGTACTTGACTTGTGTGACTTTCTGATCTATCCCAACTAGAAAAGAAAAGTGTACCTTGTATTTTATTGAAAAAAGTCAACACCTGTGCACTTGGCAGAGAGGTTCTTTACAAATCTCTCCTTTTATTAGGTGTCTAGTAAAAAAACGTGCATTGCTCCCTCTCCTTCTGTCTCTGCTCATACTGATTCAGCTGGTTAGGTGTGACTGGAGCAGCTATAATTAGCAATCCTTGCATGTGGGTGGCAAATGAAGTGAGGAAGTGAGGATGGGGAAAAAGTGCTGTTGAAGCCTGCAGTGCACTGTTAAAAATGATGTGTCATTTCAACACAAGTGGAGAGAGTCATTTAGGATGTCAGGTTTCCACTACCTCTGCTACAACAACAAATAAATCATTAGCACCTGGTGTGTTAGGAAATAAAATGTGTCATTGTGCACTCGCTGAGCTAAAGTAATACTCCTCACAATGAAAGATATTAGTTTTAGAGTGTCGTCTATTGAGACTAATTATCCACAAATCATAATCAGCAGGGAAGGTGTAGGTCAGCTATTTATAAATGAAAGCAGCAGTCGGCTTGAATACATATCAATTACATTATTGTAGATGTCAATGGTGACAAGCTTTTACAGTGGAATAAAGTCAAATAGATCCACAGAAACAACTCCTGCAGCGCGATCCGTCATTCTGCCGTGCGCCTGATTAGTATTTTCTAAAATACAAAAAGCACAAAGTTTTGCTGATAGTCAGTTTTAGTATTTCACATTTGTCTCACGACAAAAACAGTAATATAAAAGCCAGAAGAAAAAAATAGCACAATAAAAAGTTAGAATAAGGAGCTAGATTCATTTCAAGTATGAGAACGTTCTACTTCTAGGGAGCATCCAAGTGTGAAATAGTTGCTGTATAATTAAACTGGTGTACTTGAAATACCTTACATAAAGAGATATCATTTTTTTCTGTGTGTATTACATTCAGCAGGGAAAAAGATTAAAGCCTCTGTAATGTGGCTTGAAATATTAAAAATACATAAATGATATCAAAGTAGAGCAACCAATTACTGTAAGAATCCACAAAAATCTGAGTAAACTATTAGAAAACCTAACTCAAAAACAGCTTATTTTGCTGTTCAGGCTGTTTCTCCAAACTGTGTAGGCATGGCAGATCAGATTTTGATTGATATATCCCTCGGGAGTACTGACACAGAAGGTAAGCAATGTACCGGTGTGGACCGGGGAGCAGCAAAAACTTTTTATTCATCTAAATAGGATATCAGTTTAAGTGTATGCAATATTTAGAATACTTCCACTGCTTTACTTTGCCATCAGACAGTCCTTTCCAACAGGGAATTATAGTCTGTGTTCTCTTCAAGGCCACCACACGAGTCTCCTTTGACAAAAACAGTCATTTTAACATCTAACACAGTGAACTGAGGACTTATTTTAAAGAAACCAGAGTTGCTTGATTGTTGAAACAGCAGAAAGACTAAACAAAGATGACCTGTGTGTTTTTATGATGAGTTAACAAAGCAATTAAGCAAATCTTAGTTTGGTAAAAGAGAGAAACTTCAATTCAGAAGGTGTGCGGTTGTATTATTGTCCTTAATAAGGAAAACAGATGTAAAACTATGACTTTTCTTTACAGTTTATTAGTTTATCTTTTACATTAAAATGTAGCAAAGTCAGTTTCTTTCAGCTTCAGTTAGCTTTGAGGCAAACTGAGTGAGAGCAGAGAGGTTTTTGTGTAATAAATGTCCAAACATGATCATCATGACTATATTCAAATCCAATATCAGAAAAGTTTACCAAAAATTCAATGACTATATTTCAAACCTATCTGGATATAAACAAATTCCTTATACATATAAGATGTTTACTATAATGTACATAAGGCCCTAAGTTACATAGTTAGAAGGATGTTGAGAATTTGGGTTCCAACAGGGGGAAACTTGGTAAGTCTATGTTTTACTATAGATCAAGTGTTTTATTATTCGGACATATTCACATTAGAGAAACAGTGTTTTACAGAAAACATCTGCCACAGTGTTCTATGTCTCATATCACCTTCTCCTGCTTCTCACATTTTTATTTATCTCATAAAAACACTATTTCTCCATCAGTAATCCTGTTGGCTGTTCTACACATTGTTGGCCTGCTTCATGATGGCAGCCAGTCTGCTGTTATCATCTTTTATTGCAGTCTGCCTCCACACTGCATTCGATTCTCCATTAACAGTGTCAATGTGTTCACATTTGTATATATGCCTGCCTTCCTTTTAGATTTGCACCATCCTATAGAAAATGACAGTCCTAATTCCTTGCTCAGAATTGAGCTTTTTTTGTTGTCGTTGTTATCAATGATTCATGGAGAAACTGTGTAGGATTCTTGTCTGTGTGACAGAGCGGCAGGGATTTTTTGGCTGCTGCTGTAGCTATAATATTTATCATATTGCATTTTGTTCTCATGTTATACAGTAGATTGTTATATAAATGTTGTGTTGCCCTGGAGTTAAAATTACAAGCGGGGGACTGTATATGCTTCTGACTATCACCATCTTCAAAAGGATAAGGCTGGCAATATCCAATTTTCATTTTTTGCAAGCTGAACACTGAGCCCATTTCTTCCTAGTGAAGATAAAGTAAATCTTTAAAACCAGCCTCAAAGAAGTCTCTGCATAACAGAAGGTGTCTCTTTTTTTCTCTAAAGACATATTATTTATGTCAGAATGAGGGTCAGATACATTTATTTTCTCTTGATATTCTAATTAAACTTTTAAACTTTTCATCACATCACTTGTGGCTGTCTCCCACACACACATCAGA
Organism: Larimichthys crocea; assembly: GCF_000972845.2. Classification (NCBI taxonomy): domain Eukaryota; kingdom Metazoa; phylum Chordata; class Actinopteri; family Sciaenidae; genus Larimichthys; species Larimichthys crocea. Next base: position 6,914,141 of record NC_040013.1, read on the forward strand.
CTTGTTCTGCAAATGCAATTTTAATATTAATCACGTGGCTCTAATTCATTTGTAAATGCTAAAGTTAGGTGAGATCATGTTTGAGTGAGAAGAGAGGGTGACGCTGATGATGAACGGTGAAGCTGTAGACTCCACGATGGACGCGTCTAAAACAGGAAGCAGACCAAGAGGGGAAGACAAGAGAGAGAGTAATGGAGGCAGAGAACAGATGAAGACTGAATTCATCGCATTACACTGCACTGCAGGCTGATAAAGACAGAGGAGAGTGGCGGAATAAAGTGGAAGGCATCATTTAACAGGCCTAGTTACTCTACATATCATGTGCCCGGGGCTTTGAATTACCATGTGCCAAATGCTTATTTCTGTCAGTTTTATTAGCCATTTCTTGGTTGGGTCAGTCATATATGTTCTAAAACGTAGTTGGATAATTAAGATATAAAACTCCTCTTATCACTTACAGTCAATTAAAAAGGAAGAAGAGTTTCTTGAAGGCAGTCGGGTAAGATATTTAAAGCTTGTCAGAGCTGAAACAATGAATCGATTGATTCAGCTGAGAGAGAATTCATGGCTGCCAGATTGAAATGGTTTGCTGGTTTTGGATTTTCAACTTGCTGCTTTTTGGAGCTCAGGAAATTTGTGATGGGCATTTTCTGGAAGAAGAACAAGTAATCCAAAACAATAATAATAGTCTGATTAAAATCAACAATGAAAATAGCTGATAGCTAATTCCTGGCCCGACTTCATAGCCTCCAGAACTGGTACCTAGTTTTTTCTATTTCTCCATTAAGTGTGACACCAGCCACTGTTTACGTCACAACACAGCCCACCTATCTACTCAGAACAACTAAGTAAACTCCACTGGTATAGAAATGAGTAATTTCCTCCTTAAACGTACACCCCCTTTCTTATACGCCATTACACTACATGCATACACAACTCTGCTTGTCCTCCAAAAAAGTACTGTCATCATGAGTCGTGTAACTGGATATGATGATAAGAATACAGTGTGGCCCACATCTTTAGTTATCCATGGATTTTTTATTTTTTCCAAGCAACTGACTTACGTAATGTTTTGTCATGCACAGCCTCCTGTGTTTCTCTTGGGTTTTCATTATCGAGACGATGAGTTTGAATAAATGCTGCCGTTTCCCAGAGCATTGTAGTTGTAGCGAAGGGGGTTGTAAAACGCTTAGGAGGAGAGGTTGCATGTGGGAGTGTGGTGGTGTACAGGGAATCAGGTTCATGGCTTTATGATGTAAATGTAAATTTACCAAACTTTGAACAGGATGTATAACATTTCCCTGGGTAAGGACTTTCAGTGGAAGGAGGACTTCAGAGGAGGTGGAGTAGATGTGCAGCTTGGTAGGTGTGTTTGAAGACAGTGGTATCTGCTCAGGAGGTGAAAGGAATTTGACAAACATAAAATAAAACATCTGCGTTGTTATATCTTACTATTATAAAATGCTAAATCCCTGTGTTTGGTGAAAACATACACACTGTTTGGTGGTTCTCATCATTCACTGTATGTGTCATTTTGGCTGAAAGGTGTGTGTGTGTGTTCTGCTAAACTGTGATGTCACCCTCTAGTGTATTTCAGTGGTGTCAGCTGCTAGATGGACATACTCTACTATAAACTGTAAAAGACTAAACCAGCTCCCCCCAGGAGTAACACATCACATCAATACTGTGGATTTATTTCTAGTCATGCATTTAGAGTTCCCTCCCCTCTCTGTTTACCTAAACCACAGCCTCATCCCCATTCATGTTAAAGCCAAGGTCCCGCTCCGTGTCCTTGCTCCTCCAAGCCATGAAGGACTTGAAGAGGAAAAAACGTGACTTCTTGGCGTCAACAGAAAAGACATGTTTTTATCAATGAAAGCCAGAGGAGTCGACACGGTCTACACAGTGCAAGCATGTAGGTTGTTTTGGAACGAGCGGCAATGACATCCAAACACAAGGTGCTTCATGTAGGGGCAGAATATGCGCAACTTTACGCTCACTGGACTCTTTCTATCTACGCATAAACAAGCGCGTAAAAAGGAGACACAACAAACACAGAAAATGTCCTTCCTTACCTGCTCTCGTCCTGACCCTTCCTCCAAAATGGGCTCTTCTGCGGCGGCCGTCTCCTCCTCCGTCTGCATTTTCCCGCTTGCCACTCCTTCCTTCCTTAGAACCGGGCACAGGCAGCTCCCACCCCGGTAGCGTCCGAAGGCAGGGACCTCCCCGGCGGAGCAGTAAGCTCGGTCACCCCATCCGCCGCAAGTCGGTATCCAATTTCACGATGGCGGGGCCTGCGGCAAAAGAGCATCATCTACTCCGGATGTCGGTAGTACCCCCTATTTTTCTTCTTTTTTTCCTCTCTCTTTCTTCCCGTATTCTTCTCCCGCTTGACCCCCTTTGCTCAGTGTCTCTCCTCCACCTGCTCCATCCCTCGCTTCCTCTCCGGTCAAAGCAAAATGTGACTAAGCATCCAAAGTCAAAGCCCGTCGCCCTCCCCAGTCCAAAGCGTTTTCGTCGCCTCTGCCTCTCTTGTGATGCTCAGCTGCGAGCGTGCGTATGCGCACGTGTGCGCGCGTGACCAACAGCGCAGGAGAGCCAACCGGAGCCAAGGATCTCACGAGGATGCACAAATAAACGGAAGACGCTCGTGAGGACAGCGCGCGTTGGGAAGATGAACACGACGCGTCGAAAATGAAAATAAATAAAATAAAAAAATGACAGAGGATGTACAGTCATCCGTCAACTTTTGTTTTGCCGTGGTTGCACCTTGCGTTGGGTCTCCGTTGACGTCATATAGCAACATCCCCACCCCCCTCCATCTGTTCACCTGAGCATACGCACAGGCGCGAGGCTCCCAATGTGGAGACAGACGTGCACACTGGGAGAGGCGCGTGCCAAACTCCTGCCAAATAAAGCTGACACACATAATCCACTTGCTACAATTATTTCAATGTTGATCAAGATTTTATTTGGAGCAAAGGAAAATATATTTTTAAAAAAACATCGAAATGTAAATTTAATGGAACAGAATGAGGAATGTGAGATGAAGACTTGACATTTAGGGTGCCCTGAAATGCACAAACAAAGACTGCTTCAGAATGTGACTCCTTTCCATCCAGTTGTGAAGTTTCTTTACCTTGTTAGTAAAAGATACTGACCCGTGCTTGCTGAAGGAGCGGTCAGGAGGGGTCGTATGTGGCACAGTGCGGTCTCGCTTTCCACACGGTAGGCTGGAGGACAGTTGACGGACCCTGGAGCCTTTCTTGTTGTGCGAACCTGTGCGGTCCTTGAGCCAAATGTCATATAACCTCTCAGGAAGGATGGGTGAAATTATTTAAGGACAAATATCACTCTGTGTGCATATTCACTTAGATTTGTTGAACTCTATTCTGGCACCAATGTCAGTGCTGTTAGTATTTCAAAAATCTCTACATGGCACCAATTTTCAGGGCTTTCAAAGGATATTAGCAGTAACGGGCACATAGAGGATGTCGGTCTCAGTGTGGATGATAATATCCTGGGAGATGTTCTTTTGCTCCACCTCTCCTGCTTGGACTGCGCTCATGGCAAACAGCTCAACACGCAGCTCAACGTGCAAACCTGCAGCCACCTAGACAGAATAAAATATGCATCTTTAGAAATATCAATTATATTTAACAAGCATGAATCCAATACAAGCAGGAAAAAGGGCATATTCAAATATTCACTTTTAACATTTAAATCATGCGATCCAGCTGGAAACTTACAGGCCCAGGATTGTAGATGACCCGGAGGCCTGTAGCAGGAGGAGGCTGTTTCACTTGGAACCTTGCAGAGAGACGGATCGAAACAAACCACAAATAGTTAGGTCAAAGTTTTCCCTTTGGACTTGAAGGTGACCCACAAATTGCCTGCACCTATCCACAACACTGCTTTTTTTCCCTGACATATTAAAGCACATTTGAAACCAGCTGGTTTGGAAGTCTTACATTCGGTCTGTAAATCTATTTATCAATAATCTGGTGTCTTACCTGCAGGTGTCCACACCCACGTTCTTCATCCTCACAGTAATGGCAGAGGAGGTGCCTTCCTGCAGTGTACCAAAGTCGACGCTGGATGGGAGGAGCTGGAATCCCCTCGCTATAACATTTGGGTCGGTCAAAGAAATGGTTCTACACTTCCTCCTCACTGGCTCTTCCACTGACAGGAACTAAAACAGGGGACACAGATGGGTGTGTGTGTGTAAATAGAGGTAATAGAAAAAGAGGTGTGTGTATAGTTTATGGAACAGGAACCTATATTTTTCAAAGACTGCATGAATACCAAGGGCAAAGTGGGTCACACCACTGATGATGGCCAGAAAAGGGAGAAGTCATTGAAATCCTTATGTTCTACCCCTAGATGTCACTTTAGAATAAAACACATCTTTAGTGCCTATAATGCATTACTAATAGGAGGATTTTTCTATGGTAACAGTGCTACTGGTCGGTTGCTCAATTGTGGAAGACATTTTAAACGTAGAAATATTTAAGGAATTAGAACTGAACTTTTCGCAAGCAATGACATACTACAGAGAGTACCTGCTGATTTGGTACACTGCAGGGCTTAGAGCTGAGGATTGAGGTTGGTAATCTGACTTTAGTCCGCCTGGGCTTTCCAGTCACATCCACCAGGACCGACTTACATCGGCCAGATGAACTCTCCTGGCTGCTTTCACCTGGTATGAAAAACAATGAAAAAAATAAAATAAAAATAATGTTCCTAAACATAACAGGAAAGTAGGGTTTTGTACCATGCCACCAAGAAATAGGACAGGTTTAACATACTTTCTTGCCTGGTGACATTTTAAATAGAATTCAGACTGTGCCCTCAAACTGTCCCTGCAAGATTCACTGTTGTTCCTGATTTATTATACCTTTCCCTAATCTAAGTGGTTTGAGGTCAGCACTGCCCTGCACTGCCATTTGACACATTAGCAGCGAGGTCACTCATTGGGGGAATTAGTTTTAATTTAAAAGAACAGAGGAAGGTTGGGGAACAAACCAGCAGCCTGCGGTGTGGGGTTGGTGGGTCTTTTTTCAAGCTTCCTGTCACTACCTGCTGTATGACTGAGAGCAAATACACAAGGAGAGGAAATATGAATGGAAATTAGACAATTTATGAAATAAATATGACAAATGTAGATGTTTTGTAATTCAGTTTTAAACAGCAGGAAAAATAGAGTTCATAACATCCTCTTTATTACCTTGCAGATTGAGAGGGCGTAGGGTTAAAGGGTCGTCCAGCTGGGGAACACAAATACAGTAGATTATACAGACTGCACGTTATTGTGTCTACCATCTACAGTTGCTTTAAAATGGACAATTTCAGCTCAATTAAGCCTCGGTTTCTCTGTGAGGGTTGCCAAAGGATAACCTTTAAGATGAGTTTCATGTCAGTAGCTCCTTGTAAATAATGACAGTATAATAATTTACTGTTCTCTTGTGGGACGTCTTTCAGGAAGGCCTCAGCCTTCTTGGTGATCGGAGGGAGAACAATGGAACGGCTCCTCATGTCTGGTGTTTGGTGCTGTAGCAGGTTCTGGGAAAATAAGCAAACAGTGCAGTGTCTCTTGTTGTTCACTGTTTATTTTTATGTAAAGTCAAAAAAAGGCGAATGAATGTGTGTTTAGACTTAAGGTGCTGACTCACAAAAAAATGTATTTAAATATATTATATACTATTTTATGCTGGAGTGAAAACATGCAGTACCTGGTGTGATGGAATATTTTCTGGGTGGAAAAAGGGAACAGTCTTCTTCTTCCTTAGAGCCTCCCTATAAGCCTGATCCTTACACATCTCTTGTCTGATGTACAAATGCACACAGAAATATAATTATACAATTTATAAAAAGAAATATGACAAATATAGATGCTTTGTGTTAAAAATAGTTTATAACATCCTCTTTATTACCTTGTAGATTGAGAGGGCGTTGGGTTTAAGGGTCGAGGAGCTGCAGAACACATATACGGTATATCATACAGTCTGAATGTTATTGTATCTGCGGTGACTGGTTTTCATGCACCTCGACAGTCGCTTTAAAATAAAGCTCAATTAAGCCTCGGTTTCTCTGTGAGGGTTCCCAAAGGAGAGTCGTAAAATGAGTTTCACGTCAGTAGCTCCTTGTAAATACTGACAGTATAATAACTTACTGCTCTCTTGTGGGGTGTCTTTCAGGATGCCGTCAGCACTGTCTGACTTGGGGATGGGAGGGACATCCATGGATCGACTCCTCATGTCTGCCGTTTGGTGCTCTAGCAGGTTCTGAGAAAAACAAGCAACATACTGTCTATTTTTCTATGTAAAGGTGAATAAATATGTTTTTAGACTTAAGGTGCCAACACACATGAAAACATATTTAAATAAATTATCTATAGTACCTGGTATAATGGAATATTTTCTAGGTGGAAATAAGGAACAATATTCTTCTTCCTCAGAGCCTCCCTGTAGGCCTGCTCCTCACACATCTCCTGTCTGATACACACATGCACGCAGAGAAAATTACTGAGGAGTTGATGGCTACTAGTGCAAATACAATGTATTTTGTAGCCATGGTAGTACCATAATTTCCCACTTTTGTCCATTAGCTGTCCTTCTTTCATGCATACTGCTTTAGTTTTGTTTGAAGTAATTCACCATCAAAGGAAGATCACAGCAGCAATAACAGGCTAAAAGCTATTTAGAAACATATTTACCTGTGTTGTGCAAGCCTTTCAGTCCATTTTGACTCCTTTCCACTAGTAAAACTGGAGAGGAAAGGACATTAACACAGTTTGAAACTTATTTAGATACGGACTTATGGAACTGTGACTGCAGAGTTATGGTGTCCATTCATACATGCCATTTTAATCCCTCTAACCTGTTACTAGTTACTGTGGCTGTGTCTTCTGAAGCATCCGACTGGCCAGTTGAGCCTCCAACTCCTCGGTTGTACAGACTGACTATGTCTTCTGTGGATCCGCACAGAAAGAATCAGAAGAAGTGAACATTTATTGTTGACCAAAACCACATCAGACATAACAACTTGACTTTATCTATTAAATATTTAACTTGAAACCTCCAGAAACTCTGTCATCTTCACTTTTAAACTAAACATTCATTTTATACATAGTTTTTAAATAATATTTTGACAAGTGACAATAAGTTATTCTAATTCAGCTCTCTAATGCACCATCGTTTCTTGGATTTGCTGATGAGTTTTCACTCATTACTGGAGTCTTGTGTTTTACTCACATTTTTTTTTTAAGTTTACCACTAACTGATTGAGAAAAAAATAAAGATAAAATAAATATATATGCTTAGTTATCTAAAAGTGAATAGAAAAGAAACCATAACTTCTATTTCAGCAGAGACCAGAGACGCCACCTACCTGAAGTCCTCTTGTCAAAGGTGTGACCAGCATCCTCTTCTTCGGCAAAGGACTTTAAAATACATGAATAATAATAGACATTAATATTTTATATGTGTGTGTGTGTGTGTGTGTGTGTGTGTGTGTGTGTGTGCTGACCAGGACCAGGTTGAGCAGATCACTGGCATGAACACTCTCCTCCTCAGTGCGTGGCTCTTTAATTTTCATCTCCTCCGATTGCTGCTCCCTTTTCATCAAAGTCTCGATATATTCCTGCAGTCAAAGCCACATTTCAACATTTTTCAGTGGAACTGTGCAAAAAAAAACATCCATCTCCAACACTCTCTGTTTTCTGTTACTCTCGAATATTTGGCACAATATGGACCATATTCTATTTTATTTTGAGAAATCTGATACCTGGCTCCACCACACCTGAAATCTTGTAAATGAGGTTTTGTTACGTCTCACTAAAGAAACTTATGTCTCCCTCGTCTACAGTGTAACACTAGACCCTAATACAATCATTTCAGCAAAACCTTGACTGATTGACATGTCAGCCACATGACCACAGACATTTGTTTTACCTTCAGTCGGGCATCTATAGTATTTTTAAGTAGCGTGGTGAATGGTCGGTGCTGGTACAGTTCCCTCACTTCCAGGACTTTAGGGCAGCTCCTGACAGGCTGACGCTGTGCTGCAGAACCACCCGACCGCTCGCTCAGAGTCAAACCTTGTGCCATGTCAGTACCTAATGGAGGACCTGGGGACTTCTCCTGGAACAAAAAGAGAAAGACAGAAGGAAGTTAAATGTCAGTTATTGGCCCTAAGTGTGTTGTTTGCCCATGTGTACATGAATAACTTGTGTTACCCGTACCTCTGTTCTGGGGAAGTCATGCCAGCTGCGGTTTCTGAGGTTGGGAGGGGTGATGTCAGGGTTCTGTTTCCCTAGCAACCACTGGGACCACACACTCTGGTGGCTGGGCTTCAGGATGGTGATGCCGAACTCATCTGAAACAGTCACATACACAAACTTCAAATTATTTTCTAGACAGATGTTGTAACTGAATCCGCCTCTCTAAGTTCTATTTTCTAAGTATAATGTTGCATCTTTTTTTTATATATATACTGAACAGGGCACCTTGTGTGTCCGGCAGAGGTTCCTTCAGCAGTGCTATGGTAGGGTCAGAGTACGCCTGGTAGAGCAGTTCCTCTACGGTTTGAGAACTCAGTAGTTCAGTACCTGAGCCATCCTCATGCACCATAAAGAGCCTGGAACACAAGATTTCAGATGGATCACAACAGCATAATGTTAATGTTAAGATATTGTCTCATTATTACAGAAATTGGCTTTTTTTGTATTCATACAGAGCAAATCTTTACATACAGTTACATTAGAAGAGAAAAAAATACAGATCAAAACAGTTTTCAGTTGGTTGTATTTTCTGTATTAAACAAACACTAATAAATACTGATGACTGCATGTCCTCAGAGTCATTTTTCATAGCTGATATATGGATATAGGCCCACCTGGGACAATGTTCTCTGTGTTTTACATTAATCCTGGACATTTCTCTGTCCTCCTCCTCGTCTGGCTCCTCCTCATCCTGTTTCAGTGTGCTGGGAGCAGGGCTATAGTTTAACACAGATAACTGCCCATCTTGCATCACCTGCAACACATACACAAAAGAATTTGTTAAAATGACTCGGTTTATCATAAGATTTCTCAACATCTCCCTGTGCTCTTGAATTAGTTATTTATGATGCTGCCTTTGGGTGAGAGGCAGGGTACACCCTTTACCTACGGCCAATTTAGAGTCACCAATTTACCTATTAAGTGCATGTTTTTGGACTGTGGGAGGAAGCCGGAGTAACCGGAGAAAACCCATGCAGACACGGGGAGAACATGCAAACTCTACACAGGCCCCAGCTGAGGTTTGAAACAGGAACTTTCTTGCTGTGAGGCGGTGCTAAAGCCACTCCACCGCCGTGCCGCCCACACACAAACCCATCTTCTTAAAATCCTCATAACTGACCTGGAAGTGGTTTCCATCGGCATCTGTAATGTCACAGGCCACTTCGCCTGTGTGACTCATGGTGTAACTTCCTGGCTGGTTTGCAGGAGTGCCACCCTTTGGACTGGGGGTTTCAAGTGGGTCAGACGAGTAGACGCATGTCCCATCACTCTGGATCTGCAGGAGCCCCGTGCTGAATGGGAACACCTTTAACGCAGAAGAATACACAAACAAACAAAACATACATGTAGGTAAATAAACAAATACGCAAACGTGTATTTGTCTAATATTCTGTGTACAAGAGTAACTTTGGTGCCATCTGCTGGACATAAAAAGACTGACACTGAAAACAACTCTCCCGAGATCCTGTCACGTAATGACTTTAAACATAAATGTAATATTTTCTGTAAACCACCCACCTGGTAGGCTCCTTGATTGTTCCCAGTGATGACAGTTCCATCGGCTAAAAAGGCGTGAGCCGTGTGTCGCTCTGGGTACATCACCACTGTGGCACAGCCTTCCTTCTCCACCAACACCACCCGCTCTTTAGTAGACACACTCCCCTTATCGCTCTCACATACACTCTTCTTACCGTTCTCGGCCCCAGACATGCTCTCCTCGCCATCCTCATACACACTACTTTCCCTTCCCTGTCCAGCAGCTTCCTCCTCCCTGCTGATCTCTTCTTCCTTGTCACAAGTATCCTGGATGTGCACGCTCTCATTAATGCTGTCCGCACAGCGTGTAACACACACACACTCAGTGCAGCCGCATACACATTCAGAAGTTGATCTAAGGGTCACACTCTCAGGCTTCTCCCCTGGAAATTTAACAGACACAAATCGACTTAATTTAAAAGATGAAGTTTGTGAGTGCGCGTACACTTGTGTGTTGTGTATACTGCCTATGGTTACATCAGGACAGGACCTGTCTTTACTACAGTGTGTATTCACTGTATGCTGGTCACCTGTGTGCTGCAGTATGTGCTGCAGTGTCTTTGGTGGTTTGTCTTGGTAGAGACTGGTGATCCTGGTTCCGTCTGCATGTTCAACACTTAGAGATCCGTCTGGGTTCTGGACAGAAACCACCAAATCCTCCCGGCTCAGCATCACCTGACACGACAACACATGCCAAGTTGAAGTGGTCACTCCCAGCAATGGGACCAAGAAACTTGAAGACAACTGGTGACCTGTGTACCATCAGGAGTAATACTGCACTCTTACCTCATGGGTAATGGGGTCTGTAGTCTTGAAGGCCAGTAGAGGTGTGGTGGGTATGTGTTTGTGTGTGGTACCCACAGTGTAGATGCGTGCTCCAGATGGGGTCGTAGTTAACCAACGCCCTCTCTGAGCATCTGCCTCCTTCTCTACGCTCAGCCCTATGTAGACACACACACATAAAACACAAAGTCTTTATTGTCCTCCCAGCATAGGGCTCATCGTGTTCATGAAACACTTTTACACATTCACTGGTGCTGCACCTTCCTTGTTGTCAGCTTCTTGAGAGGTGTTCTCTTCCTCAACCTCAGAGTCAGGAACCCACACTGGACCGGAGTCCTGGCTGAAACTGACTGAGCCATCTGCAAACAGAACCTGCAAGCACATGTGTGATCTTTGAGTAAGAAGTCTTGATTTCTCAGCTCTGTTTGGTACGTGTGTTGTCTCTTCATGAACATGTATGCAGAATATGTTCACCTCTGTGGACCCGTCTCTCATGTTACGGATCACAGCTCCATGGCTGGTGACAACACGGGACAGTTCTTTGGAGAGGAAAGGGTCCCGAAGCTGCCCCACAACTCCTCGACCATGAAGAGGAAAGCCCTGTTTCACCAACATACCCTGCTCCTCTGAGGACACTCCTGAACACACAAACAACGTAATAAATATTTAATGAATATCTATACACTATATATAGTCATAGTACTAGTAGTCCAGTAGTAGTAGGAATATTCTGTTGTTTTTGTAATCTTGCCAGTGTTTAAGCAGGTACATTGAGTGTGGCTCTGGGCTGATGTGACAGTTTCTGAGTTGTGTTGCTCTGCTGACGATGTACTGTAGTCATTCCAGGGATGCAATTTTAGTGGCTGGAGCTCTTTTTTTTGCTGTTTTGTAAAACCACACCTGTGAAGACACACACCTGAGCGAGTGTGTGTATACTTTGCCAAGAAAATACATCACCGACCTCGTGTATCCTCTCGCAGAAACTGCAGCAGCAGCCCGTTAGGTACAGACAGGTTGAGGCTGTTGAATGGACGCGATGGCGATGCTGACTGGCCTTCACACACTTTAGACTACACACAATCATAGACAAAAATGATAATGATGTACATATAGTGTGAGCAAATCAAGAACAATTCCTGTGTCTACACATGTATTCTTTCGTGCGTCAATGTGTGTATATTGAACCTGGGACTCTGGAGGTCTGGTGTAACTGGATGCGCTTTGTGTCTTGGAAGGTACTGAATCTAGGTCTGTCCCCTTTGAGCGGTGGGTAGAGGAGGAAAGAGGGATGGGGACAAGGGTGGAGGTCTCTGGGGTCGCTCCTTCTATTACCTGGGGACTTACTAGAACATCAACAAAGAAGAAAACGGTTAATACTGCCTACAGTGTAAAGAAATCTGAACCGTGTGTACTCCAAATATAATTAGAAGAATGTAACTACTTTTCAGTAAAGACTAACATTTGAATACATTAAAAAACTTCACAAAGGCTAATAATTGTATGTGGTTTGTGTGTAACACCTATGTGTTCTCCTGTGGGGCCGTAAAAGCTGTATGAAAGGTGGATTCCATTGTCTAACACCGCTGAGAGCGAGCCCTGCTTCACTCTTTTCATCATCACAGGCTCTGACACTGAAAAACACAGAAACGCTCACAGGTTAGCTCGCTTTGTTCAACAGTTTTATGCACTAAATTACATTAAAATTTTGCAAAGATGGATAAAACGAAATCTGAAATTACAGAATGAGCACTCGGGGCGCCACATCTTTACCTTTAACATCTTCTTTTATGCTGTTGCTCTCTTTGTCTTGCGGCTTAGGGGGAGGTTTTGCTGAAACGACTTGGTTGATGTGTGTGTAGAAATTATGCCCGTCCTTCTTCACAGCCACTTTCATCAGGCTGGAACCTAGAGGGGACACAGTACAAAATGTACAGGTGCATGTGAAAAAAGCACTCAAAGCACCTGCCTCCACCACTAGGTAACGGTGAGTAATAGCTGAGTATGTGGGAGAGCAGTTTTCTTCCCTGCATTGTAAACTGTAAACACATTTGTCGTGCTTTAGAAGCACGTGTAGACATGTGGAGCATTTTCCACAACCTCAACACTTTTTCTCAATACCTTCAACATAGCTGACAGTCTCCACAGTGATGTGTCCTCCATCTGATGGGAAAAGATACTGGACACGACCTGACACATGGATCAACTTTCCATCCATGCTGTAGCCTGTGAAAGCCTACACATCACACACACACACACACACACACACACACACACACACACACACACACACACACACACACACACACACACACACACAGTGTTTTGTTACTTGTAAGTATCATCTATGTTCTGCTGTTCATGTTCTAAAGTGCAGTGCCCTCACTTTGACGGGTTCCTCTGCCGGCTGCAGTTCTTCGTTTTCCTCCACAGGGGGTGTAACAGGCTCTCTGGGAGTTTTGGCTGAGCTGCGTGCTGTCGCCGCTTGGCTCTTCTTTCCATCAGACGAAGTTTTACTTTTCTTGTCTGTTGACTTTGCGTCCTCCTGCCGCTGTTTGCCTTTTGGTACGTTCTCTTTTAATTTCTTGGCCGCCTCCTCCTCCTTCAGTCGCTCCTGCTCCAATTTCCAGGCCTGTAACATCATGCACACAGTAACAAACACTGAATTCCCTATTGTAGATTTTTAATGTGTCCAAAGGGGTGTACTGTTCAGATTTCAGGCGGTTATTATTCACAAATAGGGATGCAATGGTTTGGAATACAGTCAAAAAAAAATCTTCTTCTATGGATTCCAGTACTGATTCAACTGAATCTACAAAATAGCATCGAATAACTAGTTTTAATTTTTTTTATAATACTTTTTTATGATCACAATTTCAACCTCATCTCATGAAAAGTATTCTGGCACCATTTTACTTAGGCACAAACCCTGTACTGTATGTTTTGGGTTATGGGTATGAGATTCTCTTAACAATATGCATGTCAATCTGCACAACTCTAAAAAGAGGTATAAAAAAGGCATCCGGTTTGTTTTAACCATCCCACCTGAAGTCTCCAAAGAGTCACTGCAAGACTGTTGAAAGGACAGAAAAAGAACTGGCTGTGAATGTGAATGTTGCATTGGCTGGTACTGACTTTGAGGGAATCTTTTCTGATGACTGGCTCCAGGGTGTCCTCCTCCTCTGCAGAATCTGTAGTCCTTTCATCTGCTCCAATAATAAAACAAATAGTGTATGTCTATGGCGGTAAGTACAGTCTCACTGCCAGAGCTTTATGTCGACAAGTGAAAGTACCTTTCGGAGAATCAGCAGGGCTGACATTTCTGACTTGCATTGCCTCTCTCTTTAATTCCTCCTCCTTTGTCCAATCAGAAATTGTGTCTGCCACATACTCCAGGTACTTCCTATCAAAAAGATAACAATGAAGTATTAAAGTCTAAGCTGTATAACAGTGATGATGGTGTTAACAGGAAGCTTTATCTGTTGGTTTCTTCATAGCAAAAAGAATATTACTATTCATTTCCTGTGAGAGGAAAAAAAACTTCCACTCTGACCTGAACTTGACATCAGTGTGAAGGGCTACATCCCAGAACTCCTTGCACTGGTGATAAGGGCTCATTGGATTGTGGCAGAAAATGTACAGGATTTTGTTATGACTTCCTCTGAAAGTGTCCAAGCAGCGATATTCTTCTGAAGCTAACTGGAGTACCTACACATAGAAATTACACAGATAAAAATGTAAATATACCAAATAATATTCTAATGTGTTTTATCACATTTAAAGTTTGCTTCAGTGTTGCTGCAGCCACAGACAAGTTTGTGTTGCTTGTTCAATAATTAAGCCCTACACTTAACTAACAAGTGCAAGTCTAATTTAATAGCTGTGGTGGTTTAGCTTTAATTAGGTTATCTTGGGCTTTAACACGATTAACATGTTTAGCAAGAAATATAAGGTAGGAAACACACGCACACAGCAGGTACTGGACAACTGTTACCCCACGCTGACACAGAAAACCCTGAAGGAAAAGGGAAAGACAGGTCACCTGTGGGAAGATAGAGGCATTGTGGTGTTCAGCGTAGTGCCAGTCAAACAGAGATCTCAGCCTACAACTCTGAATGTCAGACAACTCCAGCTGGGTGCACACTCTCCCACTTCTCTGCTGGAGACAAAACAACATGTGACATTACCCGGGAGGAAGATCTGAAGAGATGCACATTATTAATGTTATTACAGCATGCAAACAATGTGAGGAGCTACAGTATAAGAACATAAAAACAATACCTCTGTGTTAGCAGGGTCATCAGTGAGAAATGTCTGACCTGTAGTTGAAATAATATAATAATAACATGAGGTATGGCACTAAAATACACAGTTAAAAGATTAAGTTTCTTCAAAAGTTGTACCTTTTAATATACTGTATGTAAGCCAATATCATAACATGCATAGTAACAGACCTTTAGTCCGTCGGTTATTAAGCTGCATTTTAGCATAGGATGCTGGGTTGTCCCAGGGGATTATTGTGGGTGTCTGCTGCTGTGCTGGTTCAAGTCTTCCCAGAGCTTCCTGAGCATTCAATAGTACACCCTTTTGGTCCAGCCTGGTCAGTGGCATACTCTCAAAGACACTCTGATGAAACAAACGCTCCACCTCCAGCCATGGCACAACATCTGTAAGATGATTATAACATGAAAATATCATTTTGAAGCGCATGAATCAAGTGTTTCCTAAGAAACAGACCGACTATTTCTATCAATACAAAAAAGTTGTCAAAATGCTGAGCCGTTTTTCGTGGTTTCTGACCGCCTGTGCAGAAGTGTTGTAGCTGCTGTTTGATTGACATCCAGCGCAAGTTGTTGTCTCTCTGCTGAGCTGCAGAGTGAATCAACTCCCACACTGGAGACAGCCTCATCATGGACAACTCCACCTCCAATGGATCAAAACCCTCAACTGCCTAAGAGGAACACATACAGACACACACACAGTATATAAACAGATAGATTCCATGTGGGTAATAAAAACAAGTCAGTTATACAAAGAAATCTACTTGCATGGACATCCCTCAAGCGCAGTGCCCTCTCATCGTGGTGCCTGATAACCAGAGGCTGCTCAGACTTCTTCTGAGTCTCCTCTGCTCCAAAAGTCTCAGCTAGTCTCTAAAACAGAACACAGAAGAGAATACAGCAGAGACAAATGAATGAATGATATTATTCTGTCCAGTGTATCTGTGGAGTCACAGCCCTCCATAAGTTTTACAATTCCTTAAAGTGCAAAATTCACACACAGTATACCTGGCTTTAGAGACCAGACACCGAAAAATATACAAGAGCTCTCTGACCTCTGTTGACTGAGTCAGAGAAACCAATGTTCCCTTCAAGATGATGGCTGGTTTACTCACATCTAAAGTCATTTATTTTATTTTTTTGTAGAACTTTGCTGTGCAATATGCACCAATTCTCCTGTGATTATAGCACCATCTGCTGGACATACGTTGGATGTATTACATGTATGCATCGTTTCAGTTTGTTATGGGTCTTTTAGACAGTAATTTTAGTACAAATATTTGTGTTTAGTGACCCCAACTTCAAAACTATTAATCTAACTATTAATCTATAAGTTCTTTACTAACAACTTATCAGAAAGTAAAAACAGGAGAAGACAGAGGAGACGGTTTCCTCCCACATGCTTCCTCTCTGCTCAAGGAAGCAAGTGTGTCACCCTCCCCCACCACAGCACGTCCTGAACCCACCCTCCTCTGTGTGCGCTGCAGCGACAGCGCTCTCAACGCGACACTGGAGCTCATGGAGATCGGCTTTTGTGCTTCAAGCAACTGCGACTGGCATCAGATGGTATCAGAAATACTGTACAAGCCCCTTACGTCCTCTCTGAGCTCCACAGACCCCTCCCGCTTAAAAGAACAGGGGAAAAAAAAGAGTGTGCTGCATTGGCCGGGAATCGAACCCGGGCCTCCCGCGTGGCAGGCGAGAATTCTACCACTGAACCACCAATGCTGCTCGTAGACCACTATGTGACATCACAATTTTTGAGATACAGTAGATATTACAGTTCTGGTGGCTATTACAGACATAGCACACATTAGACCGCACATTTCTCAAGGTGTGTGTGTCTTGCTGCATGGCCGTTTTACCTTCTTGTCCTCTTCATTCTGGGCTGTAGTCAGCAGGCTGGTTAACATGTGGCTTCTCTCCTCTTTTGTGTGTACAAGAGGCAGGAAGCTTTGGAGCATGAAGCTGACCAGCTCATGGTCTAACCCGGGACCACTGTGAGGTTTGGGTTCCTCAGACACATGGGATGGGGCTAATGAAGACTGCTCTGTTGAAATCACCACCTAAACACACAAATATAGAAATATGGGCACAGCAACAGCAAAGAAAAGGATATACTACATACGTTTTTAAGTCAAATTTCACCCATTAGTCACCCCAGAGTGTAAACTGTACAAAGTTTTAGTGTGTCCCTTAATCGAAGGTTTTTATTATATCAGTCTTAAAAACACTTATCTGCTAACTACATTTCCCACAAATCACTGATGTCACACACAGATAACAAGGGACCTATTTCAAACCTTCAAAATCTTTTTGGGATACACATGGATGAATCATAATGCACACACACACACAGACCTGTTCCAGCATACAGTGCAAAATTAGAGGCACAGAGCAGGCTTCAGGGGGAACCAGGTCAAGTAGGTTGCTATAGTAACGCATGTCCACGTCTGGAGAGAGAGGAAGTTCTTCAGTCTCTGTATGTAAAGAAGAGAGGACAGAGAGGAGAGAAGGTTAGTCTGAGTTTTTAAATTCACATTTAATTAACACACACAGCGATATATGAAAGAGAGGACTGAGAATGTTTCACCTTGTGGTGGGTTTTCCTCACGCACCAACTTCTTCTTGGAGTGTGGAGTCATGGGGAGAGGAGTCGGCAAAACCTGGCACATGAAAAACACAGAAAACAACTCTAAACTGTTCACTGGTTTACTTTGGTGTTCACATATACTGTAGGTCAGCTCATGATGTTCCATGTTGTATGAAAATGAAGGTTATAATGAAGAACATCAGGACAGACAGAATCTGAACACATTAATGTCTTCCTGATTTGATTTCACACAAACAGTGCCGCCACTGTCCAAAGAAAATGAACTAAAATGAGGGTTGCAGTGTCAATGCTGCTACCTACAGCAGTGGATAATGTGCTTGCCTGCTCAGCTATGAAAGGCATGTTTGAGTCAGCATTGGCTCGTGGAGCAGAGTGGCGCAGCGGAAGCGTGCTGGGCCCATAACCCAGAGGTCGATGGATCGAAACCATCCTCTGCTAAAGCAGTGTTTTTACAAGGAAACTGAATATCTTTGTGTTTGGGACTACTGCTCTGACAAATTAAAGCACTTACAGATGTCAGAAGCATCTCCTTTTTGCTGATGTTTGAACAAAACAAGACAGTTCATTTAGAAAACAACCAGTGGATTAATCAGTCATAAAAATAATAATTAGTTGCAGCCGTATTGTGGTGTTGCATGTGAGTAAATGTGTACCTCTGCAGGCTGTGGATCCAACTCAACAACAGTGGCTACACTAATGAGTCTCATGTTGTTCCGGTAGTGTTCATGTTGCCTGCGCCAGTCCAGACAGTCATAAACGAGACTGACCACACCTTCAAAGATTTGGATTCCCATCTTCAGCTGGAGACACATGCACACACAGATTAGGATTTAAACTCGAGTCACAGGCGAGGTGAAAGTGAATGAGTAGCAAACATAAAGCAGAGACAGAGAGGAAGGCAGACAGTAGAGGAGCTTGAGAACGACTAAACAGGAAATCAGTCAGGAACAACTCACCTCAACCTCTGGTTCCTGTGTGTGAAAGGGAGCCGAGAGATCTGGGACAGTGTAGTTGAGCTGAGCAACATCATGGAGCTTGGACTCCAGTGGCCCGCTGTCCAGAACTGATCTCAGACCTGACCAGAATAGATCCAACTTCCTGGCCTGTGCAGCCAGCTCTACACCACCATGATCATCTTACATATAACATACAATAAATATGAAAATATGAAAGTTTGAAATCCATGAAAAATTTATTATAGCTCTAGAGTGCATTATTAAACCTGTAAAAGAGTCATGAATACTGTATACTGAAGGCTCTTTACCTGCATCCAAAACTGGAGACGCTCTCAGACTCTGCTCACTGCCCTCACTAGTATGTTGTTCCTGTTGCCCCTCAGAAGTTTGTGCGGGCTCCGAACACAATTTGATGACACTGGCTACGTGTACACCTATGGCATCAAGCTCCGCAACCAAGTGAGGCTGGTGGAAACCCAGGACCAGGATGTAGTGTTGAGGACCATCCTCTGGTTCATCATCTATGCACACACATGACATGATAATCCATTATCGTGTCTAACTTCTGTTTCTTGTACACAAGCACATACACACCACCGCACATAGATGTCTTGTGCTTATTATCTCAATACTGTAGCCTTTTGAAATCCATAATCTACACACAGTTGGTTTTACCTATGAACTCTGGTGGCTCAACATCATCTCTGCGTTTCAGCTTGGTCTTCTTCTCCTTGGAATTTCCCACAGGTGAGGGCGGACTCTTCCCCTTTTTGTCAGGTCCCTTGGCCCCTCCTTTGTCTTTGCCGGAAGCAGGAGGACCTGCCTTTGTCTTTACCTCCTCAGTCTTAAGAAGATATGGAGAGAAATTATACAAAAATCCTTGAAAGAAAAAAAAACATTAACTTTTCTCCTCTACTCAACTCTTCAATGCTAAAATTGTCATGCTTGTAAGAATAATGATCAACACGCAGAATCGCATATATGAGGAAACACTCACCTGCTCGGCTTCCCTCCTCTGCTGATCGTTGGCTTTGATCTGCAGCAGTTGGAACTTTAGTATTTTTGCCATCAGGTCACAGGGAATCTCCTCTCCTGCATCCAGCAGCACTTTAGCAGGCTCTGTAACCTACACGGGACACAAACACAGAAGAGAGGCACAACATATTAGAAACACTCATACTCTAATGTAGTTCATAATTTACTTATCTGAAACGCACCTCGTAGAACAGGGGAACCTCATCAGGTTTTTTTGCTTTGGGATTTCCTAGTTCGTGGATCTGTAATAAACACGGAGAAACATTTGACAAAACACAAAATATTAGAGTGGACTGACACCATTTTGTTAGCACATTAAGTAGATCCTTAAAGCATGTCTAAGAGCATGAAAATACTAAGATTTAAGACTACGTTTGTTTCCAGTTTGTTTAGTTTAAGTACTGCAGTGACACAGAAAAAATATCAAATGACAATAAAAGCTGTACAAAAAAAAATACAGGATAGACTATTAATAGACTTGAACACCTTAGCAAGAGAGCTGTCCCAGGTCAACCAGCTGAAAAGCTTGCGCAGTGGTTGTTGTGCGGCCAAAGCCAAAGCACGGATCAGTTCTTCATCTTCTGGACTTCTTCCAACCACAAAAGACACACAGGCCCGCCACGACTCCTGGAAAGGAAATTAAAACAACAGGAGAATACAGCATCCAAGTGGACGAACACACTCATTTCACATCATGCCCCGCCCTATTTCCTTTACAGTTAATTGACAGGTGAATTTACGCGGACGACGCAAACACTTCAGGGACGCCGTACGTCACATGGAGAAAAGTTAAACGTTACCCGCAGAAACACGGTTAAAATGTTGCAGTGTGGGCAAGTTACCAGTAAAAAAAAGTAGAAAATATCTTCGGTAAAATTTAGTAAGTTTTAATGAAGAGAAGTGCGTTAAGATAATTTCAATAACAAATAACTGCGACTTCCTGTTTGTACGTCTGCCCTTCAAAACAAAAGCTCAAAGGTTTATCGTTAATAGTGTTTTACGTGTGTAGTTATGGTGACAAATGCCGCAGAAAGTATATTTGGCGATAGATTTTCTTTTAAATTACACGTGACTTTGTTAAAAAATGTCTGAAATCGTATGAACAGTTTGGAGGAGGACAACTCATTTTAAATCCTTCAACCTGATATGAAGAATAAAAAAATCTCGTGGGCGCGCACCGCAGCTAGCTAAAACTTTAACCTGTAAAAGTTACCATTACTACCATTTGTAGACAGTTACTAAAGAGTTTCACCTTGTGTGATAAAAACAGAAATGTTTTGAACCAAAGTAAGTGCTCAGTGAGATAACAAACCTCTTCAAACTCTGCTCTGGTGAGACCAGCCTCCCAGTTCTTGTTGCCACCTGCGGCGCCAGCAGCACTGGACTTTTTGGCTGAGCCCTTTTTAGCTGCCTTTGGTGGCATTTCCGCTCAGTGTCGATTATCTATATTATGAAATAGTAATGAAAATGAAAACAGTCTCAAACGTAACTAATTAATAATCTAATTAGCTGAAAACTACAGGTTAATCGTGACTTTGCCCGCCAGCGTCGCCTGGTGCTTGTGTTGCCCCTGGCAACCGCGAGGACACCGGTGCTGTGAATGACTCTTCCTGTAAACCTTCAGAACAAAAGCACGATGGCGCACTCATTTCTATTACAATATATTTAACTAAAGTAATAAAAATTACAAAAACTAAAAGGCCAAATACACAGTATTTATCTGTAGCAAAGCTATTTCACATTTCTGGCACCGAATAACCTTTATTAACCACTAAAATATCCGCGGTTTATGTGTGCAACTGTTGTCAAATATTGTTGTCATTCATCTTATCCACTAGATGGCAGTAGAATCTCTGGGCTGTGAGACTCCCAGACCTCCTGAGCCAAAACATTGACCTGATTGATCATTATTGTCTATCATTATTATTGTCCATCATTATAATAGTAGTTGCACTTCATAGTGCAGCAATTCCACAAGCCACCTGGCATCCAAACATTAACCAAAGAATACATACACACACATACACAAACTCCACTTTAAACATTTAATGTCAGTGGTTATAATCAATAATTCTGCATGGTCCAGTTACTCAATGAAGCCCTTAAGCCATAAAACTATGTCTGACATTACAAAAGGCAGCTGGTTTGATTTCAGTGCCAGAATGAGTGAACAAAATGAGACAGGGCATCCTAAGAATGGCAGTCTGGAACACACACACTTGAGAGTCATTTCATCTAATAAATGATGAAACCATTGTTCCACCAGATGAGCCAAGTAACAAGATAGAGGTTAAATAATAGCAACACCAGTAAGAAGAGTGTCTAATTTTACTTTGATGTGTGAATCTTGAGTGGAATATAAATCTGTTTTGAATGATATCTAATAAATGCAGGAAATATAGCACAGAAGATTTAACCTTGGCCAGGGTTTATAAAAAAAAATGAGATTTTAAATGCTAATTAGGTTAATACTGAGGTGGAATAAATATCAAGATATTGTATAAATGAATGACAATGAAGAGCAAAGTGTGAAAGGGGTCGTGGCCACTTCACTAATCCTACACACTCTCAGGCAACAATTAAATGAGCTGCAAAACATCTTAATAATGATAATTTATACTGTTTTTGTGTGGTCTGCGTTTAGAATTCAGTTTTTGTGAGCTGCTGCAGTGGAATAAACATGTTGTTGTTGTTGTTGCAAGTTGTTCATCTATGTAAATAAAACAATCCTGTTATATTCGTGTCCTGTTTGTCCTCAGTTTGTCATATAATTATCATAAAATCTCCTACAGGGTGTTATCATGCTTTTCAGGAGAAGACTATTTCAAGACATGAGATTTTTACTGGAAAAAAGTGAGTAAGAAAAACATGGTCAATGATGCTAAAGCATTTCCTGTTTTACAAGATTGACGGCAGAGATTCACTTTTAACCGTTCCCTAGAGTCAAACTGTCTGTTTCTTTTATATTTTCCTCAAGGATCTATCTTGGCACATACTTCAATCTTGATAACATTAATTCCCTTTGCAGGAGAGAAGTTGGACTGTGCACCGCTGTACAGTCTTAATGAAGTCTATTTGAGCTACATAAGATGCACCATTTAAAAAGTAATCAATTAGAAAGTACATACACTGGACCTCTGTTAACAATGACTTAATGGCACAGAATTAATGGATTGCATGTTGCTTCATTCATATGCATAATATGAAGAATTTCATTCAGCACATCTCTGCATCAAATAAGTTAATAAAATAAGGGTTTCGCCCAGGGTGCAAATGTGGCCAGGACCGGCGCTGGGACCATTGTCATGAAGGTGATTAAACCCAGGCCTACTTCTAGCAGCTCCCTATAAAAGGTTAAAAGTGAAACAACGCCCACTTGTCAGATGCCACAGAAATCCATGCTTGAAGCCAGTAGTAGCATTAGTTATAGAGGCTCCAAACCTTGTCCTACGAAGGTCACACACCGGCCAGATAAACATTGTAGTGGCACTTAAATAACACTCTGTCCACACTGCTGCAAATAGCATAGCAACATCTCAAAATATCCAGATTTTTTTAGGAATACACTGCTGTCAGACATGTGCATCATGTGTCTGTTTGGCCTATTTCATTTCATTGAATAGCAAGCGTAATAATTTATTTTAGAACTTTATCCAGTTTCTACTTAGTTACTCAAAATAATGTGTCTTAGATAAGTTCATATAATAAATACACCAGAGACAAATCATACCCGCCCAAATCATAAAATAAGACACCAAGTTCTGGAGGAAGGCACTGCATGTACTTTACACAGTGTTACGCCCAGGACCTTAAGGTATCTGACCACATGCAGCAATTAATTTTAAATCATACGCTCATAAATGCTGTATTTAGACGATGGGGAGTCAGACTTCCTTCAAGTTAATCAACAGTTCATAAAACATCGTCTTGAGTGCTGAAGTAACTGTTAAGAGGCTGTACGGAAAAATGTATTTTATGTAAACGCATTTTATGTGAGACATTTGTCAGTTTTTTAATCCCTCTACTGTGTTCTAAGCACTAAACACTAAACATTAAGGATGATCTAATGTAAGCATAACTCTGATAGAATAACGCAATATCCTACATTTCCCTTGTGTCCCTGTGTTGGTTTAAATTTAATACTTGATGACTACAGTGAGTATAGTGAACTATGGGCGCTGTCCCTGTGTTTAACTCATGTCACAGTGCCCTCGCAGATAAGGTGTTCAAGTGCTACTTGGCAATGCAAAGTATATTTAAAATTCCCCTCACCGACATCGCATCTCGGCAGTTCCAATAGCAGCTCCAGGCCAGTGTTTGAACGATTTGAATTTCAATACCCACAAATCATATGATATAACGTCAGTAAAGAGCAAACAGCGAGCTCATGTTTACCATGCAGGATACTGGTTCCAACTTTCTCTGGAACCGGTGTGTCACAGTGGCTCAGGAACACTTTAAAGTGATCATACCTGACAGAAAATGATGTTTGTGCAAATTAAGTAAGTTTGTGTCCAATGTCCAATCTTTCTTTTTGGTGTGAGAATATCTACTGCAAAAAGGAAATAGAAAGAGTAAACAAGAATCTATTGCTATGTCTATTTATATCCATTGTGCTTATAGATAGATAGATAGATAGATAGATAGATAGATAGATAGATAGATAGATAGATAGATAGATAGATAGATAGATAGATAGATAGATAGATAGATATACATACTATGGTAGATATATATCCTATTAAAAAGGTAGATGCACAAAAACAACCAAAATAATGATGATGCAAAGCAAAAAAAAAAAGCATTGTTTACACAGATTATAAACAAACTGTCAGATAAACATGCGTGGATCACAAAATAACCCTAGTCCCAGTGTGACATGCATGTACCCTTATCCAAGCTGATCAGATTTCCATCTTCTCAGAATAAGGTTGTTCTCTGGGTCAGGAGGAAATATGGACTCAAGCCCAGTTCAGAGTTGGGAACATACAGCTCTATCCAGTGACCTAGACACCCCGTAGGGATGGAGACGGGCCCTAAAGGTGGTAAACATCTGTAGGCTGTCAAGGCTACAGTATGTGCTGTGTAGGCAGTGGGGCTGTGCATTCAGTCTGATCAGTGTGATTGAATCTGCAGCTGTGGCAGGGAAGGACTCATTTGACAACATGGTAGTGTCACTGAAACCTGTGCCGATTGAGATAAATCATGTCGACACTGAGAATCTCAAGTACCCCCAGTGGATTCATGAGCTTCAGTGAATGAGCTGCCAAGATCGTACAGTGCAGCTCAGATTTGTTTGGTTGCAGCAACGTAAAAAGGCCGCCAGTACTTTTCCATGAGGCTAGAGATGGGATGAATTATGTTGGTGTGTGCCTCAGTACAAGCAGCCTTTGCCTTTCTTTGGTCATAGAACATAAACCAAGGATGTACTATATCCTAAATGTCACAATTTAAAAAGGGACTCGAAAACAAGGGACTATTTCTTGACTGGTGAGCTTTCTGGAGCTAGTTGCCACACAGTGACAAGATTTCTGGAAGTCGCTGATCCCAGCTGAGAAATAATAATCTTTTTGTACATGTAACCTAGCTGTTTCCCTCTGTTTCCAGCTTTTACATGAAACAAATGTATTTCCTGGCTCTAATTTCATATATTTAAAGGACTATTGTGTGGGATTTATTGGCATCTAGTGGTGTAGTTGCTGATTGCAACACCCCTATGTAGAGTAAGTGTTTAGTGTGTCAGTTCTGAGCTACTGAACTTAAAATAGGCTCTAAAATAATCATATAGAAAACTTGACATACTACTGTATTTACCAGTGGATCTCCACAGACAGTGTTGTACTACTGACCCACAGCAGCACAGCAGGGGGAAAGGGATAATGCGTGTGACAGAGTAAATGATCACTGGTGCTTTGTCCCTTCACAATGACAGCACTGCATCTTGCACAAGATCATGTGCTGCTGCCATTAACCTACTGTAACCACGTCACTCTGTTGTCCATGCATGAATGACGTGACCGCGTGACTGCTACAACTTAAACACAATACAGAATAAAGTAGTACACCGGCAGGTCAATAGCTTACGTCACTTAGCCTCAAACCATGTATCTGCAAAGATGAGAAGCCTTGTCCCACGGGAGTGTCACAATCTTAAACTCATCTGAATCTCATTTGTATCGCTCACAAACAGAGGCCCACAAAGTCACTATGGAGACGCTTCCATTAAAGACAGTGAGAGAAATGTCACACAAACTCTGCAGGTTCGCACAACAAGCAGCTGATGTGCTTATATAAACATCTACAGTGGTGTGTGTGCACAAACTGTGCTACTTACGTGCCATCTTGGCCAGGCCTGTAGGAGCAGATGAGATTATAAAAAAATATTAATATGGATAAGTTAAAGGACTATTTTTCTATGGATAAGTTATCCTAAATAAACATTATGATGCTTATAAAGTTGCTTTACAGCAACTGCTGGTGGCTTTCATGATGTCAAGCTGAAAATTCTTGTCTCATCCTATCCAGCACCATGCATAATAAAACACATCACACATTCTTGTGGAGATCTTGTTCGGTTTAAAAAGCCTGCATTGTCTCACTGCCGCCTGCCCACTCCAGGCTTAGCAGGCTTGGTCATGTCTCCAGAATATGCACAGTAATGTTCTGTGACTGCTGAACAAACAAAATTATTCAGGCTGTACAACAAACTGCACTGAGACCAAATGTCAGTTTGAATTTTTTATTGTCTAATAGACAAGATCTAGTTTCCTTCAACAGGAAGTTTCACATGGCATGAAGAAAAAAGAAAAAAATAGACTGTAGGGAATTTACCAAAAATCACAAATTACCAGCTGGACCTCCAGTAATTTCTTTGCACGTCCCGGTTAACAATTACATAAAAAACAAATAAGCTGTTACATTCAGGTGAACCATCCTTTTAATCTATAAAGGCGCTGCATTGAAAAGCAGGTCTAGGGGTGGGGGGGGTATAAAATAAAAATTTAATAAAACATTTACACTAAACGTACACGTAGCTGTGATCCAAGTGAAAACAGACATTTAAGGCATCCACGTTGCCCTAGTGTGAGAAGCCCACACCACGGCAGCAGCATCTTCACAGGACATTCAGTCTTAAAAACATCCGCAGCCCTAAATACAGCAATACACAACTAGCTACATATGGCCCCCAAAAGACTCAAAGTTCAGTCTTCCTATTCAAGCCTAGGTGTGCTTATTGCTGCTGAACACATTCAACGCATCTGGAAACGTGCAGACGCATCAACAAAGTGGCTAGTGTCTTTAACAAATGTGTACCCACAGTATGTCCCTCTCAAACATGTTGACGTGAACATTTTTACATTCGTCTCTGCAAAATGTACGATTTTAAAATTGTGTCTGAGCAACAAATGCTCCGATTAGAAAAAAACAAAAAAACACCCAGAATATTACAATTTTGCTGATTTAAAAAAAAAAAAAAAAAAAAACTTTTAGAAACACTGAAGCCAAACCCAGAACTATGAGGCTCATTTATGCATAACCTTTAACTTTACATCCCAAGCTCCAAACTGATCGACTGGCTACTAATAGTTGAACGGACAAAGTGTATTGTACAAAAACACTGTAGAAAATATGACACCACTGGAGTGTCATTTACATTTGGGCAGAAGTGCGTTTACCCACAGGAAACCTGATATCCCACTCTAATCCCTCCCATAGTTCAGCACTCCTCTACCACGGTACCAGCCGAGGAGGAGTACAGTTTTTTCTTGACAAGCCGGAAACCTGGACTCAGTTTGAGTACGTGCCTGAAAGTTGGGGCAAAGCAGGTTCCCATGAAAAGGAAGTCCCTCAGGCTGGGCCAGGCAGTGCCATCCTGTTTGAACACAAGAGTCAGCTCAAATGTGGGCACCACGGTGGCATCGTACACGATGCGGTCCAACCGCTTGCAGCCCTTGTCCAGCTCCAGGTGGACGTAGAGGACGCAGCCGCGCAGGCCGCAGGGCTCGCAGGACGACAGCCGCAGGACCTCGCGAGCTATTCTCCGCGTGAGCTTCTCCGGTACCAGCACAGAGGAGCAGTGCAGCGTCGTCTTCTTGGCTCGTGACAGGCAGTTTTCAAACATCTTGGCCAGCTGTTGA
Organism: Larimichthys crocea; assembly: GCF_000972845.2. NCBI lineage: Eukaryota > Metazoa > Chordata > Actinopteri > Sciaenidae > Larimichthys > Larimichthys crocea. The sequence continues at coordinate 6,941,761 of NC_040013.1, forward strand.
CAGGTTCTATCCTCTGTGACATCTGCATTTCTCTGGGGTTCAGCCAAGCAGTGATCCCAGAAGTCCAGTTCTGGGAAAAACAATGGAAATGGGAACATTTAGGGACCAGTAGCAGCTTCTTTCTCGCAGGACAATGAATGGCTTTTTCCAAGATGCACACATGCACAAATCACATTGAGGTTTTTAAGTATAGACTCATCTTAAATTAGAAATGTGTAAGTGACTGAGGGAGTTTGTATGCTCGGGTTGCATTGAGTCAATGCTTTCACATGAGGAAAATAAAGAATGAGCATCACAGACAGACTGCTAAAAAAACAATAGGACTCAAAGCGAACACAGGATATGATTTGCAATGCATGAATTCAGGTTTGTAGAGAAATGTCCTGTCAGATCTGCCCTTATATTCAGGCTGCTGTTGTGCAGACTGGGTGAAGGGATGACTTCATCCTCTGTTGACTTCTCTCTCTCCTCCACCCCCTCCCCTCTACTGCTGCAGCCATGCACCACACACAGGGATAAACAAGCACACACACACATACACACAACTGGGAAGTATCCAGCAACTAGCACGGACAAAAAAAACAACAACAAAAACACACACAGAAAAGGCCAGTACGCGTACCTTTCTCAATGCAAGCCTGGTCATATCTTCGGTCAACCAATTCAGAGATACATTCGCTGCTTTTGGTCTTTAATGTGCTTGTGGCAACCATGGTGACAGCCTTGATTTCTCTTCCAGGAGTGGGCTGTTTTCCTTCTGGGGTTGTTTTTTCCCCCTTTTTAAGCAAAAGCTGCTTGAGAACTACAACAGCAGAAGAAGAAAAAGAAGACGAAGAAGAAGAGGGAGAGTCAGTGCAACAGTCGCAGCGGAGTATTTTTAGCTCAATAAGAGACAGGTGTCTCATTAAGGTGTCTCAGCTTCAAACTGTCACAATGTAACGTTAACGACACCGACACACCAGAAGTTTAGCTGCACTACTAACAGACCTTTGTTCGGAATATTAAAATGACTTACCTTAAATATTATTTAGTGCAAAACAATTAAACCTTTCTCATAAACAAATTCGCACGCCGTATATATATATATTTTTTTTTTATCCCTCCCACACTGACACACACACAGACACACAAACACACTGCAGCAGGCGAAAGTTGTGAGGAATATTTATACACTCCTGCTCCTCAGCTGACTCGAGGGTTTGACCAATCAGAGCTCGCCTCTCGACGTGCAACGCTGCTCCCTGATTGGCCGCCGACACGGGGTTTAAATTTAATAATTGACCAATACCTGAGGGGAATGTTGGTGTTGCTACGTGGACAAGTCTTTGCCTGGCAGGCTGTCATGTGAAGTTTGTCATTGGGTTTGAAAAATAGATGTTATGTGGTTAATCCACCTCATGCCTGTTTTTTATTTGCACACAGGGGTTCATCCACCTGAGTGGCAGGGTGTGAGTCACATAGCACATTTTATAATGCTGACACCATTAATTTGAGCAAAACTAAGCTAAGAAAAGCACACATAGTTATTATAATAATATCAGATTTACTTTTCTGAGTATAAAACTGAGCCAAAAACCGAAATATTGGAGGACAAATGGCATCACATCAGCTTAAATACTTAATTTCAGAGGGTTAGATGACAGATATGTCATTTGACCCATATATTTTTTGATTTTGTGTTTGTTTTTTTGTGGAAAGTTTGGAAGAACAACCATGCAGCATTAATATAGATGCACAAACAGGAGTTTAGATTCTTTGAGCTCCAAATCAATAGAATAGCTTCTATTACGGCATTCAACAACTACTACATCTCCCATGAGGCTCTGTTGTTGTTGAATGCTTCAGAAATAATTATTCTCGATTAAAATATTGACTATTAGGGTCGATACACAACCTTGTATGAACCGAAGTTTATATACATGCATCTACTAACTCATACATTGGTTTTATTTATTATTTTATTTATTGATCTTTTACCATGCACCAATACTGGTTAAAAAGGACAATCTTAAAACTGCGACATGGGCAGCATTTTCCAGCAGAATGAAAACACGGCGCAGGTCTTGAAATAAAAAGCAGAAGTATGAAAGTTTTTTTGGCTTGACCTCAAGAGCACTGCTTTGAACTGTCACATGCCAATCCAGGAGCGTCCATGGGTCTGCAGCAAAATGAAGCATTATTAGTGGTTGTCCTATGAAAAAAAGACCCACAAATAGAAGCTGAGGGAAGTGGCTTTCACCCTTGACAGACATGTAATTATGTGCAAAATAAGCGAAACGTTCTCCCAGATAGATGTCTGAAACAAATCCAAACAGACATCTGCGGCTTTTTCCCAGCTTATCCTGTGGATCTTTTAATAAAGAAGGAGGAAGCCTCTGCTTTACTGAGCCAAAATGTCTCATCTTACTGTATTTGTATGTGTATGCTTGTGTACATTTGGCAGATAAAACTCCGAGCACAGTTGTTCAGCTCATCAGCAGTTTATCCCTCATCATACACTATCTCAACAGAAATGTCCTCCCAGTAACTGGATCTGCCCCTCTTACCCCAAGCAGCTCTTGCTGGCTAAAGGGTAATGGAATCCAGTGGACGAGAGAGTGAGAGAGCTTTCCTCCAGTCACATGGGGAGAACTAGATATGCCTCAGAAAAAAAGTCACATGCTTTAGCTAGTGTTACTGCCTTTGTGGATGCAAGCATATACTGTGTAAAGTACTAGATAAGCAAGGCTTTTGTTTAAGTTATGTGCAAAAGGCTAGCATGGGATGAATAAAACAATATTGGCTGTTTGATCATTTATCAGCTGCAATGCATGCATGCATGACAAAGACACAGACCACAGTTCAAATGATATGATTGTACTAGTTTTAATGAGGTTTGGACCTAAATTTATGTTAAATATACAAGGTCGCTATTTTGCTGAGAAAGCTGTCCTTTAGACCCAGTGGCACACATTTTACTCTGTGTCATAAAAACTTAACAAGCAGAAACAGACTCATTAAGTGTTTAAAATAACATCTATGCAGGTCAGCCAAGTAAAGTTGTAAACAGGATCAGATTTAATATTTTTAGATCCCATAAAAACCTATAATCTTGACAATGAGCTTTGCAGAAACCAAGATTTGCTGTGCAGAGAGAAAAAAAATATCACTTTTATAGGCAAGACTGCCTGAAAACTGTCCATACAGTGTCTGTCTCTTATCAGCAGATGCTGTCATTACCTGCCACAATGTGGGTTAACAGCAATGTCTGCAGCAGATGCATAAAATTGTATATGAAGCAGTAAATTCAGGGCAATGAGAATGCCATTTTCATTTAGCTATAAGAGTATCAGTGTGGTGTATGAAGTCTGGAGGTCTGTGTGCATGTTAGTCTGAAGTATGAAGGGTGTTGGGATGAAAAAAATAAAAAGGGCACCATGTGGTGGGGCACCAACAGGCAGAAAGTCATGATGCATATATAATATAACAGTTTCAAACACTTTGGTAGCACGCAGAGCAGACTATATGGCACTGCATGATTTTTTTCATTGGAAGGACACCTTAGAAGGCATGTAGAGGACCTGGTGGATCACATTTTATCCACCAGTGAATCAGTGCATAACCAATGTCCACTGGTCAACATGCAATCTTGAGAAAAAAGCAAACAGAGTGAGTTTTATTGATGTAGTTGTGAAGCTCTGTGTGATGCAACCATCCAAAAAATAACATGTGCAGAATGAGAAAGATAACTATGTGAGACTAGATAGTTTGCAGATCAATTTCTCTGATTGTCCTTTAAGCTCAAACAGAGTTGATGATCTCTGAACTGCTGCATGAAATAATACCCTGCAGCCAAAAGCTTTAACGACCTAATGTGTTTACAGCAACTGTCAGAACTCTGGAAGATCAATCCATTTGTCAGTGCTTAAAATGTTTCCAATGCCTTTTTTTATTACATTCTGCCTCTATATTAATTTTATTATGTGAAGCCCCATCTGTCCGTAGGTTTCTATCACGCTGTCCAGTGCCTGATTGTAATCTCACTTGGATTAATCTTGTTATTAAGGGCTGAATGAATCTTTCTCTTTTGCAATGACAATGCAAGATACAGTGAAAAAGAAAAGAGAAGCAGACACCAGGCTATTAATGTGAAGCACCTCTGCTTTCGACCTTCACTCCCTGTTGGTAAGGCGAGTGAACTAAAATCTGCTTTTGAATTTGGTCCATGTGCCAACTCCTGTTTCCCTGAATGAGGCAAAAGATAAAACGTGTTGTGTTTCAGGTTACTAATCCATCGCAGTTCAGATGAACCTTCTGTTATCCCCCGTCAAGACCCCTGGAATGCCTGGCTGGCACAACTCTCTGCTCAGTGATATCCTCCCCCATGAAATTTAACAACAGGAGCTCTTTTTGCTGAGTTGCATTTCTCTATCTCCACTGGAGATTACTGGTTGCATGTGCAGGAGTGTTCCTCGTGCATATGAGAGCCTCGCTGCTCTTGCACACTTAATTAAAGAAGTTCTCTCAAGTGAAAAAGTGGAAAAAAATATTCCTTGTTCAAGCTGGCAGACAAAATATTCCCTTATGCATATTCATATAAATCATGTTCCTTTTAATGTGATTGCACCTTTTTAAAAAGATTCTTAGCTTAACAGGACACTCTTGCAGGTCATTTACATAAATTGCATGTTTTTTTTATTATTTAGAATATGCAGATAAGGTCCTACACACTGACAATGACCAGATACCTGATAAAATCCCTTCCACCTATCATATTTCAAATAAACTGAGAAGGAGCATTACTTGATTGTGCCTAAATGTACACAGCCTGTTTTTATGCATCTTTGATGTCACTTGTAGACAATGGTAGAATGTATTAATTATAATCCAGTGATATAATATATATGATTATGAAATGGGCCATACTGCATAATGAGTACTTTTATTTTTAATAAGCCGACTTAAGCATGCTTCGATGTAGTTGACAACAAGAGGCAGTAGAAGAGACCAAACTCCAGTGACAACCTCTATCTGACAAACACACAAGGACTCCATTGGGAGACATTTTCTCTGCAGGAATACCACATCTCTAATCTTCTTGTCTAATTGGGCATCCTAAATTAGAGACAGGAAATGTGCAGTAGTTAAATCAAAATATTAATTTTTATCTTCCATTTGGGCCCCATTATCGTCCCATCGAGGAATTCAAGACAGTGTGAGCATCTGATTTTTCAATAAAATTTTTAAGTAAGTCGTGTTTTTTTTCCTGCAGAGAATCGCTCCTTAGGGAGCAATTTTCATTGTACTGAGCCGTTAAATTTTAGTGCTGTGCTGCAAACATCACAGATTTAGATATTTAATATGTGTATGCTACCTCAATTAAGTCTCTGAAGCATATGGTAGCCTTTAGTCAGTGTTACTGCTGCCTTACAAAGGCAGTAATCATTAGGATTCAATTTTGTAACAACAGAAAAGGCACTAAATCGAACAGTGACATTTGTATTGATTCTTCACTGTCAGAGATGAGTAAATATCTGCCTAAACGACAAGATTAAACACTGTAAGTTGTAGAGTGAAGCTGAAGGAGCCTGGCATGAATGTAACTCAGCCTATGCCACAGCTGTTATTGCATTATAGTGGTGTGTGATGGGCCCACTGCCAGTCTTCTCACTGTCTCTTTGAGGGAAATGTGCCCACAGTCGAAGCTGTTACTCAGTCTCAGCTTACAAAGGCCACAGACGAAGCCGGTCCGTATAACCCTGTGTGTGAATCGCTTCAAAATGGAGGCCAGGGCTACAAAATGGCAAAAGTCATTTGAATACATCGTAGGAAATGAAATTAGTTCAATAAAAAATCATGGTGATGTTGGTTTTGAGCACATCTGCCCTGATTATTATGTTATGAAGGTGATGCAGGGCGACAGAGCGGGAGTTTGACACTGCTTGTCTAAATCTCACTCCTCTGTCAACAACCTCATGAAACCTCTCTGCAATAAACACCAGCTCATGAACTGGGGGGCAAAAGTACAGCGTGCTTTCTTTGTGTTGACTGCCTGCTCCATCTAGTGCCGAATCACTGAACTGACACTGTCGGTGGTTTACAACGTTACATTCAGTATAAGACACCTCATGTAGAAGCAACAACAAGACAAAATGGCAGCTTTTTGTCAGTCTGAGCAGGCAGGATTATCACATTAAGTGTCACATACAAAATATGAATATGCGAGACTGTAAATGTAATTTTAAAGTTAAAACGATTCACTTAAAACATGTCATAGATGTTTGAAATGAACTACCACTATATTGCACTATTGAAATGTGATTTTTACTACAAACTAACAAATAAATAAGCAAAGATAAGTACCAAGACTGATATTCTGTGCAATAGTATAGGACATACTATAGCAAATTCATATTTATTCATAGAGTGATATCTCTTGTATACTTATATATACATTTATCCTCTATATCTAGAACTGTTATCACAACTGGTACTCTTAACGCTGAGCTGCTTTTCTCATCCAACACACTTCATTGTACTTTTAACCCTGCATATGTCAAATAAAACTGAAACTGAACCGAGGCTGCACAAAACAAACCATTTTCCAGTGATTTATTGAGGAAATTGACAACAACAAATTACAGCTACAAAACAGTTCCAGTGTCTTTAAATGCAGTCTTCTGCGTGTGCTTTCTTTGTGCTTGAATGATATATTTACTGAAAAAAAAAACACCATCAATGCAGGTTTACCTACATGCACACACAAAGTTGCTTGTGAATTTACAGTACAGTCGTGCGAGGAAAGAGTGTAGCTAAAAAAAAAACTTTTCCGGCCGGAGAAGCCTGGTGGAATATTTAACTACTACCTTTTTTTAAAAAATACTAAAAAAATACTTTAGAAATACATAAAAAAAGTAAAGATGAAAAACACCTCAAACAGCCTGTCTTTATACCATCTTCTGGTGACACTGAATGACACAGGTTCAAGGCAAATAAATGACAAAACCAAAAGGATATTTATAAAACTTATTACATCAAATATGTGATTGTTCTGAGGTCAGTGCACTGTACAGAAAATGTGTTTTGTGGTCCAACATGTAGACAGAAATCAGCTATGCAGCTGTGTTTAGGTCTGTCTTTGTCAACAATATACTGAAATGAAGTTTGCTATATTTCACAAGCAATATTCTATCTGCTTACTGCATTTAGATTAGATTAGATTTTTTTTTAGATTAGATTCAACTTTATTGTCATTACACATGTATAAATACAAGGCAACGAAATGCAGCCAAACTCATAGCCAGTGTTCGAAGAGATTTACTGAATAAGGCTCACTCGCTCTGAGATTTATGATCACAGCCACAAACTGTGCTTTGTGAAACTGCTTTCAGCATACAGAATCATACATTAAAATAAAAAAAAATAAAAAAAACGCTGGTCGACACTTTTCTGCTTCACAAAATTCACCAGAACAATTAAACATCGAAACATTTCCTCCAGACCATCAGTGTGTGGGCAACAGATGTGACTCATCCGCTGGCTTGATCTTGATGTTTCTGCCCTTCTTCTTTATCTCGCAGCGTCTGGAACATACATAACGACAGAGGGATGGGAAGCCATGAGATCATGCTGAGATAAAACCACATCCGTGTGATCATAAAATCAAACCTTTATCCAGCTTGAAAAATGATCAAGAATAAAGCTCTGGGTTGTGTTTTGGGAGGATCATTTGTTCCAACACTAGACGGCAGTGCTGCATTGACTAAAGTCACTAAGTGATAGCATGTTAAGGACCATGCTGGTAAATGTTCCCACTGCTTCTCTGGATCTAAAAACCTCTTTCCTGAAGCCAGCTTGAAATCATTATATTGCATTATATTTAGGGTAGTTAGGAAGAGTTGTTTTTTACTGATTCATTAAGTGAGTAAAAAAGCTGAACTTTTAGTTCGGGATTATGAATGTGGTACGTACTAGTATGTCTGGCTGTCAGATAAGAATTTACAACGATACAATCCATAGAAATCCAGTAGGCTGTGACAACATAAACACTTTCTTCCTCAGCAAAATTCCTAAAGCATGACTCCACTTCCCTCTGAATTTCTTAGCCAAGTCATCTAGGCCTGATTGTATTGGGGAAGTAAGGCAGGACATGTAGTGCCCAGATTTTTTTTTTATTTTTCCATTTTTCATGGGTGGGGTGAAGGCGTACCAAATCTGTGTACAAACTACGTATGGCACGTGCGCACCAATGGATGTGCACATGCATTCACCACACTAACAAACATGCACACGCCTGCTTTGTCTGGGCCATGCTGACATTTACTGGCTGCACAATAGCTCCTGTCCAAAATAATCTGTGTTTATGTAAGGAAGTCCCTATCTTTCAAGCCCTGTCGCTTGTTCGAGGGTGTGGGCGCGAAATCACAGGAAACACCTTCTGTTGCCCAGCAAAGCCCCTAAAGCCCATACAGTACAATGAGATATTAAAAGCCTGTAACTTCCCTCGAATAATTGCATGTCTGTGTTTGGAGAAACAGCTTTACCAAGTGATGGAAGAATGCACAAACAGAAGGAACTTGGAAGGAACTCTCATAGGAAATAGACGGAAGGCTGCTCACCATTTTCTTCTCCGCCTGATGACTTCACTCCAAGGAGCATGACACCATCTTTGGTGCTCTCTGGTCTGCTCTGGAAAGATGCACTGTGAGAGAGTAAGAGAGGCAAAAGATGATGAATGCTTTAGTTGTTCACACAGCGTTTGAACCCAGTCCATAAATACAAAGTTCAAACTTACTTCTCAGTTCCATTATCGATGGTTTCTGTTGAATAGAAGACCAGAGGAGACATTAACAAACAAAAATAGTATCCATCTATAAAAATTAAGCAATATACCACTCCAGACTTGACAACACTATACAATCCATGTATAAACGTACCTGTGTGATTGTGGATCTTCTTGCATTTGAATTTGAGGACAATGGCAGCAGCAGCTACAACCAGGAGGACAGGCAACACAATCCACCACATCCTGTTGTCTGGAGGTGGTATTAGAGGAAACATGAATCTAGTTTGACTTCTAATGTCAAACCAAATGGCAGAACCAGCGATGTAGCAGTTGCAGCACCCCAAAATGAACCTTGAATTGCCATTTTAAATAGTCTGCTTTGTTAGCCTAATAGCTCTTAAATCTTACACACTGGACCTTTAACTTTTAATAATTTCCTCAGCTAGAATGATGAATTGAAGGGTGTTGTGGATCATGTAAGACGTGTTGTTTCTCAGCCTGGTTAATGAAAGTCTCTTCCAGTGAGGAAGCTGCAAAAGAACCCCTGGAGGCAAACATTGTGCATCACCTCCACCGCTTTGCTCATTTCCTGAAGAAAATGAATGAGGGTAAACATCACGTTGCCCTGCCTTCAGCAGGACTGCCTTGTTTCTCTCTGAGAGGCTGAAACTGCTGCATCACTGGTATGATATGATGAAATTACTCGTCAGTATTTGCTGGGTGTGACTTACAAGTAGGCTACACTTCACTAATATATTACCTGATTTGATGGGTAGTTTCTCACCATCGCCACCTTCTTCTGATTCTGAAATAACGTACTTCTGATTCTGAGAACCTTTCAAAATAAGAGTATTAATTACTAAACAGTGTGATTAAAAAATGATTTCGATTTTTGATATCATTTCACTCATGGACAGCATGACCATGCACAGTATCGAAGTACAGTATAACTTACCAGTACTGTTGTCCTTAGCTGCAGGTGTTGACATCGGTTGATGCACTATCACATTGAAATTAATTAATCAGTCAAATAAAGCCATACAAGTCACTCGACATATTAACTGTTTTCCTATCTAGTGTTATCCACCTGCATCTACACACAGATAAATGAATTAAAGCTTCATTAATCAAATATTCAGGATACCAGCTTTGAGTTTTGATATACTCATGTACGTATACAGTTTGAATAAGTATCCACCTCAGGCAGTGATGTACAAATGTAGTGTGTGTACTGTACCTGTGGGAGTAGCCGCTGTACCTGGAGAAAATGAAGATCAGTATCTTCATTTGAGTCAAATTTGGAATACATTTCATTTTCACTTGAAATGATTCTGAGACAATCATAAAAACATGTGCGAAACAAACAATCATTTGGAACATACCAGTGCGTGTTGTTGGCATTACTTTTTCAGGGCTAGTTGGTCCTGACAAGATTTGACAAAGAATCACTTTAAATACAGTTTAAAAACAAAATGACATCCATCATGGTCACACTTTTTTTCATGCTAGTAAAATATTTGTTCAATGTTGATGATGTAACACACACAAATCTCGTATTACCTCCATCCCTAGGCTGGTTAGATCTTGGGGTTAAAGCTAATAGAGACAAGAAAAGAAAAACATAAAATCAAACAAATAAAATTTGTAAAACAAATAAAATGTGTAATCTCACCAAACATGTTTTTTGTTTTAATGTAAAAGAAATTAATTGAAAGTCTAACTTTGATTGTTGTTGTCTGGTTTCTCAGCTGGTCGGGCTGGAAGCACAAAAAAAAGAAAATGAAAGACCTTTTTTCAGAAACATTGCCTCATAGATTTGTTGGATCTGATCTATCTTTAGTTTACTAAACGTTTTTACACTCACCATTGTCAGAAGATGCGTTGAGGGTATTATTAGCTGTCGCTGTTGATGCATTTGAGACTACAGTTGTTGATGTCATTGCATCTGGGCCCGCTTGTGTTGCAGTTGTGATCTTGGGTGTTGGTACATTTTGGGTTGTTAATGTTACATTTGGGACTGGAGTTGGTGAAGTTGTTACAACCGGGGCTGGTGTCGTGTCTGCTGCTGTTGTTGATATACAAAAAAGAGAGACATAGCATTTTTGTATAAATTACACCTTATTAGTGATCTATAGAGGGGTGGTAGGCAGATTTTGGACTGAGCACGTTGTTACCTTTTTGAGTTGATTGAACCAGTGGAGCTGTGAAGCAGAAACACAGCAGTTTGTTTAAATCACATCTAAGCTGTGAATTGTTGTTCTTACACTGTTTTACACTATGGACATATAACATGTTAATTAGTGATGTATAAAGGGGGTTGTGTAGCAACCAATAATGTAATAATGTCCAGTACCTGCCAATAACGTAATAATCTGGGCCATTTTAAATGTAATAAAGCCCATAACATAATAACATTTTGCCTATAATGTAATAAGTTATTACGGTGTAATAAGTTTTTACGTTATTGGTGTAGCATTAAAAAATGTCTTTTTTACATTGAAAACGGCCAATATAATATACAGGTATACTGTATTCTGTATCTTACGTATATGACAGTGGTATTGATCTTCTCATCTTATAATCAAATAATCAAATCGAATATATATCATCTAATAATTGTAATGTAGAACAGTTACTTTAACGCTATACATAATACATACATAGACTTTTGTTTTCAATGATGCTACTGGTGGTTGTACTTTGTTACCTTTTATAGTTGGGTCCTGTGAAGCTGTGAAGCACAAACACAACAGTTTGTTTAAATCACATCTAAGCTGCAAATTGTTGTTCTTATAACTTATAACATGTTAATTAGTGATCTAAATGAGGTTTATTTTGTGACATGCTGTGCAGGAAGTAATCATCAGTATCCATATTCATTCACAGAGTGTTGTTTAAAATTGTGATGCCCCTGTTCATGAATTTTTATTGAAAGTTGAAGAGTAAACTTGTTACCGCATACTAATTCCAGTCACATGTAGCCATTGCCCAGTATCACGCTCACTGGGCACCGTGATTACTAAACCACCCTGCCGGCTTATATACTTTGCATCCTCAGCTTGTCAGGTTGTTGTGAAATACAGAAAACAAAATGTGTTAGCAAGGGATTCAGAACGCTTCCATCATAAAAACACCAGAATCAGTTTGTCTACAGTAGACATTTCCTCAGACAGACTCTCTATTTTAGGTTTGCAGTTGCATATTTGCATCATTCCTGTTTGGCACAGCTTTAAAGGACAGTGTCTGAGAAATCCTTGAACCAAGTGTCAAGCGGGATGAGCAATCAAGATGGTGGTTGGAGGTTTTGGCGTGTTGAAGTGGATATCCTCTGTTTAAAACACAGCAGCAGTGTGAAGCTGTATCCTGTCCCAGACACACTATTGTTGTCCTCTGACCTTTGCAGCCAAACTTCCTATCTACATCACTGTCAGCTATGATGACATTCAACATATTTCACACATATTTACAAAGATCACACGCAGCTCTGTCTGGACTCATGAGTTTGTTTTTTTTATCAGGAAGAAATCAAGAACTCAAATCTAGTTGTAATTTATCTCAAATCCATATCAGGACTCAAGTATTTCAGAGCAAAGCTCAAAGATCATGCATCGAAACAAGCCTAAAGTCCAGTGTGTAATGCTTAAATAAGCCTGAAGTCATTTCAGACAAAACCAAGTCTGAAATATTCGCAGTCACAAGTCCTATAATGAATGTAAGTCCAAGTCAAACTAAAGTATTTTGAAGAATTTGGATGTCACAAGGCCGAGTCTAATAATTTATTTGATAGTATATATGTAAGAAAATCTGTTTAAATTTAGTTTAAAGCATTCAAAAATCAAATGAAATTATCAACACAATGGGAAGAAATATCAACAGTTTTGACGTCATGTCAAATAACTTGTAAATAACATCTACTGAAGTTAGAAAGCTAACCAGCTAGCTTTGGCCCATCCTGTCTCGCAGTACCACTTTATACCTAAAGAGGCGATCGTGACTGTAACGTCCAGTCTACCTTCAGTCTAACGTGTGAGGATTAAGAAGTTAGAACACTGAGAAACACAGAAAATACATTCAGAAAAAACAGAAAACACAGCAAGAGACAGACAAAAACAACAGAAAAAACAGAAAACACAGCAAGAGACAGACAAAAACAAAGACAGGGAAGACGAATTGTCCAAAGATCTAGTTCGAGATCTATGGAAGACAAGTCCTAAAAGAATTTCCAAGAAAATCACAATCCTTCAAGTCATTTGATACAAGTCTAAGTCAAGTTTCAAGTATTCTGGAGCAAGTCTCATATCAAATCTTAAGTCCTGTAAGTCAATTGAAACAAGACCAAGTCAAGTCTCAAGTCCTATCTGTAGATCTTTTGGGGCTATCCGAGTCAAGTCACATATTTTTGTAAGTACAATAAGTTCTTTTACAACCAGACATGTGTAGTGTATTTACAATAGCTTACAATAACTTGGTCCAATTCTTTTTACTAGCTCTAATAATGAATAATGAGGCTCTGCTAGGCCTGCATAGTCTTAGATAGACCATCCACAGTTTTGAGTCTGAAATCTTTTCAGCATTAAGTAAAATCCACGTGACTAAAGTTTAACCCAAGAGAAAGTTTTGTTAATATTCTTCTTATTGCTTTTCTTGCAATGGAAAAAAAAGTTCATAAAGTTGAGAAAAAATGCCTGAGGCTGTAGCCAGGGCGAGGGTGTTTCCTCCAGATGTTTACCGCTGGAAGTAGATTTGGTGCCAGATGGGACATTTTCGTCTCAGGACAATGATCTGTTGTTGCTGTGAGGGTGAGGGCAGATTGGTTCCCACTGGTTATCTGCAGTTAGATCACCTATCTGCCCAGTACAGAACACTTACAAGTACTTTTGGCTCTGCACAAGGAAAAAAAACAAATCAAGGGCCACACTGTTTTTCCTTTCCTCCAATCAATTGTCACTCTGGGATTTTTCATCCCTGAGGTTTTGTGCTTTTATGTTCATGAGAAAAAAAATCCAAAATGGCAAAATAATTAACTCTTTGGGATCTTTTTATTTTTATTATTTGCATAAAATAATAAATGCAATAAAAGTGGAGGACAACTCAAGGCGTGCTCATATTCATAGTTACATCACACAGACACACACAGCTTATCTCACCATGACTTAACGGAAATACACTCTTTGAGTGGATGTCTCTGAGGTTCAAAGCGTAAACGTCTTTTGAACAACACTGTGATCTTTATCTTTGCACATACCAAAACAAAACTAAATGACATGGGAAAAAAAAAACACAAGGATAACTTACGTGATTCATCAGAACAAGTACACACACAAAGAAAAATATTTTTTTGTTTAATAAATCTAACAGCCTAATTGTGGAAATATGGTATTATGATAGATTACATTTCACACATCGCAATGGAGGCCATTTTTAGGAACCCTCCTATTAATATTGCACAGAAGCAAAGCTGAAACTTACTGATCTTATAAGAGGAGCTTTAAAAGGCCTTCAGCTCTGATTCTATAATATCTAACATGTAGATTCCACCTACCGTGCGTGAAGATATGGACAGATCCAAGAAGAAGGAGGACAAGAACCCTGACTGTCTTCATGTTGAGTCTGCGGCCGTGAACTCCTCTGACTTCTTCCTCAGACTCCAACTGAGTGGCCAGTGGAAAAGGTGTCTGAGTTTGGGCGCTCCGCTGCTAATGCTTATTTTGGCACTTCCTTTAGATAAAGAAGGGGAGGAAATACACAGGCTTCCCTTCCTGACGTAAAGCGAGTGGCTGCAGAGACCAGAACAAGGCAACCAGTGGGCACAAACCAATGTCAACTTAACAGGGATCTCGATTTTGTGTATGAATACATGGCCAACTCCCATTACTTATTTTTTCCTGCTGTGACACCAGTTGGGAGTAGACTGGGACTTACCCACCTGATGAGATTTTGCTAAAAACAATTTAATACGGATTTCACTTGGATAAAAGATCTAAACCAAACTTTAAAAATCTATATCTAAGGACTGTAAGGAAGTACTTATATGATAAGGTGAATAAACATGTAAAGCACTTAAGAATAAGTGATGGTGGCACTGATTCAGAGGCCTCGAGCAGAAAAACAGGAACCGCCTGCATCACGTGTACGCACACTGCTCAAGTCAAAAACGCAATCACAAAAATTGAAGTTTGTTTTGTTAAATAATGACTGGAAAAGATGACAGTGAGCCAAGTCTTAGGCCATTGGGGAACAGCTCAAATACCAGCCATGACGTTTCACTATTCTTCATTGTTTATGTAACAGCGCCTCCAGAAAGCATGGAGATGACCTTAGATGGGTCACTTTGCAGACTGTGGAGGCTACTCACCACGAGCTCAGTCTAGTTTCTACATATGAGTTCCAAACCGATGGCAGACTATCATGTTTTTTTAACATTTGGATGACATCAAGAAAGTCACGAAGAGGTTTTGTTGTTGATCGTTACCTGTACACCGCTACGCCTCTGTTTATTTCATTGTCTCTTTAACATCAAACTCACTTGGTCTTCATGTTATCCCCCTGAGCCTACAAAAAAAAAATCAAGCTCGTTTTTTGGGCCTCCCGAAAAAAACAGGATGTTAGAGTTTACTTCCTTTCATTTGAGCATTGTGTTTGATTTTTTGGCTGAACAGACCAAAAGGACGCTTCAGAAACCAGGGACATGAAAATGTTTGATGCTTTAGTTAAATTGTAGTTTGTTTGTGCAGGAGTATTATATTTATTTGGATAGCTACTTAAAAAAGGAGAGGTAGGTTGGATTTTTTGGGGGGAATGGGGGAGCTATGTCTCGTTCAGCAAAGAAACCACAACATGTGAATAATTATAATTGTATATGTGTTAATTGATCTAAAAACCGAAAGACATGCATCCTCATGCACACATTTATCTTTGTGTGAAAGGGGAAGCCTGAAGATGTTTGTCTCCTACTTGCACAGGTATGCTGGCGCAATCTTGGCTTCGTCTTTGCAGTTTAATCAAATCAAGTCACGGAGGTTGATGAAGAGGAAACACCTTTGCTGTGGAATTGCCAAGGAGCAATTTCCTATCTATATACTGTGGTCAGCCAATGCCAAAATCTTAAGTGTGAGTGTGTACCCAGCAGAAAAACACCAAAACTCACGTGCAGAGACTGAACAGCAGTGTATAACAAAAGCTCCATGTGGCATGGAGTGTGTAGCGTTGGAGGATGATCGGTTGATTTAAAGCTCTTTTCACCTCTTGAACTCTGTGGTGTGAATGACACATAACGTTTCTATTGTTAAGTGTCTTTGATTTCCCTGCAGGATTGAACTAGGGGTGATGGCGAGTGTGTTTCCTGCAAACTTGTTGGAAAACACACACCATCACGTAGCTCTATAATACAGCTTTATTCACTTGCGATGCAAAAAACGGCCGAAGGAATATGCATATTATGTATTTGATTTTATTTTACATGGTTGCATATTCATTGGTGTAGGACTGTAGGACAGCCTGAGTCTCACTCTCTCTCTCCCTCACACACACACAGACGCATACATACACACATACAGGAGAAGCGGGTTCATTTCAAGTTGAAATTCATGCACATTTTTATTGAACAGTTATATAAAATACTTTTCATAGTTGCAAGTGCATGCCTCATCTGCCAACAGTTTTGAAGTTAAATTACAAAAGCAAGGCTTCATGTCGTGTAGTGAATTACTTGGGCACTTAAGCAGTTCTTAAAAAAGATCGAAGTATTTTTTTTTTCGTTTCATCTTAAAGTATTGAGCAGTATCAAACCTGTAACTGATATACAAAGCAGAGTTCCAAATAATAATAGTAATAATAATCAAATTACACTTTTCTGTGGCACATTTACAAAACAGAACAAAACCGATTTACCTGTTATATGACACAAACAGCTAATCATGCATTTTTGAGTTACACATGTAACCACACACCTCACAAGAATTGTCAAACATGCTTAATTGGACTGTGTGCACTTACAAGCGCAGGTTAAAAATATGATTTCTCATCCATCTTAGATAATTAAATGCTTCAATTACAAAATAAGTTGAAGGCATAGAGCATCATGGTGTTAATTGAAAGTATGCAGGTATATCCAGTATATGTTCACTAAAGCGCAATATATTTCAAAACAGGCCTCCACAGCCAAGGTATTCAGATTTTCTATTTCCGTTGTTTGATTTTTATAAAACATGCATAGGCAGACACTTTAAGTTTATTGTATTCTTTTTTTTTCGTCTTTTTTTTTTTACACAATATAGGTTCTCTATTTTTACTTTGTTCGCAATACTTAAAAAGAGGAAAAA
The DNA here is from genome assembly GCF_000972845.2 of Larimichthys crocea. Taxonomy (NCBI): domain Eukaryota; kingdom Metazoa; phylum Chordata; class Actinopteri; family Sciaenidae; genus Larimichthys; species Larimichthys crocea. The sequence goes on from NC_040013.1 coordinate 6,958,846, forward strand.
AAAAAAAATTAACACTCAATTCCAGCAAGCCACGATAAATCTAGCCCCCCCTTCCCCTTCCAAAAAGAGACAAAAAATAAACATATTTGCAAATGATAGATAGGTAAATGTAAATTCCAGTTATGAAACTCAAGAAAATAGGTATTCATTACCGAGTTATTTAGCCATTATACAGAAAAATCAGGTCAAAGCACACACCAAAAGAACCTGAGGTAAGCATAATATGTACAAAACCATAAAACGATCCATTATTTGGCATTTCGACAACATTGCAACATTCTTTTTAAGACTGCCTAATTAATTTCAGAGCTATTTTATAAGAGTAGCAAAAAAAAGTTATCAATAAATAGTCCTTATTTAGTTTGTACACCCTTATATGTTAAAAACATTATCTCATGTTCTGTCCTTTTTAGTGCTGTATTTTTGTAAACGTACAATAGTTAGTAAGAAGTTACACGACTTTCCGTTTCGGTGTAAATGAGCAAGGGTCTTTCAAGGAAAAAAAGAAAATAAATCACCTTTAAGATCTTTCTGTCTGTCTGTCTGTCTGTCTGTCTGTCTCTCTCTCTCTGACATACTGCGGTGTGGTGGAGAATCAAGCACAATAAAGGCCTGACCCTTCATAAATGTGAACCGGCAATAACTTAGCAGATTTGACTATGAACTAATATTTTGAAGGCATATCCAAAGACTAGCAAGTGAGATGTCCCCCCAGTGTGAGCCATAGATGCCTCCCCCTCCACTTAACACTCCCCCCTCCTTTCCACTCCTTCACCCTTTTGCCCCTTTTCTGTGGTGGCGGGCCGTGATGAGGCTGAGGGCGGGGCTGCCCCGTCGGCCAAGGTGGCGCCTGCTTCTGGCCTTCACTGGATGTTGCTGCCGCTGCTGGTGCTTCCCTTGGCGTCTGTGCCGTTGGTCTCCGAGGACAGGGCCTTGTTGAGGGAGTTGAGGCTGGCGTCGGAGGGCAAGGCGTCTCGCCGCGGCGGCATCCTCTCGTTGATGCGGTCAAGACCCTTGGCTTCCTCGAAGCTGGTGATCTTGTGCTGGGGCGAGAAGCCTTTGATGGCTGTTGGGATGCAAGAAAAAAGGAGGGAGAAAAAAAGGGGGAGAAATCAGGAGTGATTTTAGAGGGAGAAAGATTAAATGGAAGAATGGGGTCACACTTGCTCACATTCACGCACACGTCACCATATTTGGCTTATCTTTGGTTTGGTTCATGGAATTATAACGAAAAACTTGTTTTACTGAGAAAACAACAACATGACTGCATCTGAGGAGCTGTTGGCTAATTCAACTGCAAGTCATCCATGATGATGACAAATGAGTAACTGAAGGGCTCGTTAACGCTAATGATAATTGCATGAAGGTGATCTCTGCAGACCTTACTTTAAATGGAAGAGTTTGACATTTTGAGAAAATACACATATTCTCTTTCTTACATAGAGTTGGACGAGCGTAAATAATTGGAAATGTTGAGCAAGCTAACATGGCTGTAACTTAAGGTAACATACTCTGCCTACAAGCAAATCTAAAACTCACTAATTAACATTATATTTGTCTAATTTTGACAAAAACTAAATGTAGAAACAACAATTTGTGATATGTGGAATTAAATGAGGTGACTATTTCTTGCCTGGCAGGGTCCGCCATGTTACCAAGCCTTGTTTCTACACTAGCTCAAAACAAATTTAACACGCTCTATAATGTTATACATCTTGTTGTATAGTGTCATATATCTTTGTTTTGTAGGTTCTTTTGGAAAAAGAAAGGTGAGGTGAGGGGTATTCAATAGGTTGCAGTGTACAAACCTCGCCATGCCACTGAAATCCTACATACTGGACCTTTAAGCTTAGCAAAAAGACTTATGATAACCTTTATCTACTCATCGAACTCTATGCAAGGTAAGGAATAAGCATATTTCCCAAAACATCGTCCCATTCCATCGACTAAACATAAAAACTATAAGTATGATGTGACAGAAAACTGCACTATTCATAAGGCTGAACTAACTCTTCAACAACTGTTTAAACGTTAAATTTTTAATAACAACAACATATACTGTACAGCATTAGTTACATATTGATCATTTTGTGTATTTAGTGCTTCAACAACAGATGAACAATTTATATATATATATAAATAAAAATAGGATATATCTAATTTTTATGATATGACAACACATTAACAACATTTATCAGAACTTTCAAATATATATAACTGCACAGACAAAGGGATTAAAGTAATCCTAAATCTATAGAGGGTACTCCTGGCATCAGGGTCAACAGGTTTTCACTGTGCCATAAATTCACGCTTTATCGAATAACTGTGGAAAATAAAAATAAAAAAGACATCTGCAATACGGGACCATCCAATGGCCATATTGTGCTGCTATTATGTAAATCTTAAACATCGTATGTGCTCTAGAATTTCAAAATATGTCGTATTGGCACATTCCAAAACACCTGAGGACCCCAAACATCCAGATCGCCCCATCACGTCACAGATTTAAAAAAAAAAGAAAAGAAAAGAAAAAGACAAATAGGGAAAAAGGAGAATGATAAAAAATAAAAAATAAAAGAACAAGGGGAGGGGGAAAAAAACAACACTGGATTGGAGCCCACTGAGACATTCACTTCCACAAAATACAGTAGAACCACGTTGAGACTGAGCTCACGTACAAAGACACTACAGAGGTACTTGGGGTGCTAACGACTTGTTTAGTCTGCTTGGAGCATGCAGCAATTATCATTGGAGGTTATGAGGGGTGGAGGTCACAACGTGGTTTAATGGGGTGAACGAAAAACAAGATCAAATTCAAGTGAACTGAACGATGGAATCTGGAGGAAGAAACGCCACTGGAATGAATAAAATCAGGCTGTTCTGACACAACGGCGTCACATTTGTCAACTCTGCTTTATTCAGTTCAGTGGGGGCATTCGTGGAATTGCCTCATTATTCCAATATTCAGCTCGATCGAGTTTCATTTCAGCCCGGTTTGACTACAAAAAGTTGAAAATCTTGTTACATCCACCTTTCATAAAGGCCGGAGGTCTTAATGGTGATAAATACTATGATTGCAAAGACGATGACCCTTTTACAAGAATGAGTGAGAGGGGGGGTGGTGTCATTTTTTTTTTTTTTAAGAGGACAATTTGGGGAGCGTGGAGAGGAGGGGGCATGATGGGTAGTGTAGTTGTGTTGCTGCATAGCACAGGTCAGACACAGGTTATTAGCAGCTCACAGGAAAGAACACAACACAGCAGGGCCACAGAGGATCCACATGGAGAGAGAAGCAGAGAAGTGTCTCGACACTACAATGGACTGTCCTCTATGGGGCTAAAGAGGAAATATTGGACAAATCCAACGTAAATAGCAGCTGGCAAACTACTATTTAGCTCGCAGTTGAGGTTGTTCTTGCGCCAAAGGCGATGTCAATAAAAAGTGATTTTTTTGTTTTGTTTAGGGAGAATCCAATTTCGATTTTAAAGCCTCCTGTGGAGCGTTTGTCTCTGCTAATTCAGATTCAACTCTAAAAAGAAGACTGTAGTATTATTACGTTAATACAACAGCAACAACAATGCACAACTGCTTCAGTTGTTTCAAAGGGGAATATACCATTATGAGCTTTCATAGCAAGACTTCACTGTATTGTGTGAGGGCAGAGCAGGGGCTACACTATCTCTCCAAACTAAGAGATAAAACGCAGCAAAATGATAAGTGTGTGACATAGCACACTGTTGAATGTGTGTGACTTTGTTCACATATTTTCTGCAAATCTGTTGTTTCCTTCCCTCTATTCTACATGATTTCGCCATCAGTGTTGTAAACTCCTAGACAAGATCCACCAAACACTGTGTGAAGAAAGCCGATATTGATATTTGTGATTTATTTTTTTTTGTGACTTATCAGCTGACACAAAAACATCTGCAATAAACTATTATTAGCTACTATAGGGGTCAGGACAAATCCAGTTCTACAGGATATGTTCTCTGGTATCTCTGGCAAAAGGTCAGCTGAGTATCCGGATGACCTGATGAAGGCCATATCTTCACACCTCCTACATTATGTGACTGTTAATGTGCATTTCCTCAAGTGCAATCTCAATCCTAAACTTGGATAGTCTGATAATTTTCCATAAAAGATGCATCAACAGTGATATTTATCAAATAAAATAGTAAACTAAAATTACATTCAGTGTTTGCTTTGCGCTCACTCAAAATCACACAGTCTGATCTCTGCGATTTTGAAATCTGTGCTATGAAATCCATTCCCCTTTAAAACACGTATGACCACAGGATTTCCCTAATGACTTGCTTATTTTTCTCTGTTAATATTATGCCACAATTTGTTAGCCCAAACACCCAACACACTCTATTCAAGCACCAGCGAGATGGATGAAAACCCAGCGGAGCCCCCTGTCTATTGCCATGAAAAGCAACAGAAGAGGGCGGCCAGACCCATTTACCTTCGTCAGCCTCAATAGCTTCAATAGTAGCTGAAGAGAAGAAGAGGGGGGTTGCAAAACGAATGAGAGAAGTGAGCAGAGGAGTTCATTTTGTCCCAGGAACAAGTCAATGAGCAGCAAAGACAGCCAATGCCGACAACAAAGGTTAATGTCAATCTCCACATTTTATGACAAAGGACACATGGATGTTAGCAAAGAGGGGGAGAGGAAGAGGAGAGGAATGAGCCTTAGCTTTTTGATGAGTTCCAGATCTGTAAAGGTAAAGTGACACATGTTTGTGGCAGTGAACGACTCTCACGGGGAGGATCGCATCTTTGAGATCACTTTAAAAGAAGCCTGACAAAAGAATCCATGTAGTGACAGAAAAAAATAAAAATAAATAAATACTGCAGGGACGAACACTGATAGCAGATACAGCACGCTAAAGCTGGAGATATATTAGTCGTTTACTGTTCGGCAAATATGAGCATACATGGAGAATGGCAAACAGGGACAACAGTTCGAGTGCATGTGTGATTGTGGGTTTGGCTTAAAGATGGGTGTAAAGTCGAAGCGCTGTGGACACATAGAGCAGCGTTACTGTTGTGTTGTGTGCAACATGAAGCAGCATCTGGAACTGCACGATTAGCATCTTTTGATATGAGACATATATCAAAAGTGCTGGCTTACACTTGTGAAGTGCGAGGAGGGGGAAACCTTTGGTATATTAACCACTTACCAATGTCTTTTTACAGTCGTCCTTGAGTTCATAAATCGACATACAGTACAAGTGTGTAAATCAGCTTTACACAAAGACAGGGATGAGGCAGAAGGTGGCGGCAAAGTGACAGCTATACAGTACTGAAGACTACAGAACATACTGTCATGAGGATGAGAGAAAAAGGACAAAAAGGCACGAGAGCAACAAACCGTAAACAGAATGGTAGATGGAGTCAACATTACAGTAGAAGCACACTGGTGTCTGCCTAAAAGGAGGGGGGCAATGTGATTCTACCAATGTTGCAACAGGAATCTCTAAACATCACTCTACCTTCACTGGGGTTCTCTTTAGTGTCAGCTGCTTCAAAATGGCTTAAAAAACAAATACTCAGCTTCCATATTCATATATGTCAAACCTTAGGACTGTCATTGTTAAGCAGGTCATTAGCAGAAACACAATTCTGGTGGTTTCAATCCCAAAAATACTCCAAAAAATGCAGTTAATGCTCGGCTAAAACTTTAATACATGGTGTCGAAAAAACTCATTTTAATTGGATGTTCTCCAGTGTAGGAATTTAGAGTTGTTTTCTTATTACTGAATGTTTGAAGGATGTAAAAGCGCCCCTGTCTTTTGAGCCAAAATCACTCGAGCTAAAGAAGAAAACAGAATCCCATCCTCCCTAATTGAGATACACAGAATTGCCAACTTTGTCTAGATGTTATTTCATTTCAATTTCGTCACTTCTCCTCCCACAGGAGGCTGCAAATCAAAACTCACCAACACCAAATGGGCCCAGTTAGGAATCTGTGACCGATATTCTGTTACATGATTAACAAATTTCATATGCTAAAGCTTAAAGTGAAACTATGTAACTCCTGAGATTAAAAAATAACACATTCTCGATGTTAGATGTTAAAAAAACACACTCTTGCTCAATAGACTTTATAAATGTTATGAGTTTTTTAGAGTTTCTTCCTATGACCGGAATCTTCTTCTTGTTAATGTTTTAGGTAGATATCGCTGCATAATGTGACTTATGTATGTTAGAGTTGTAAAACAGAAAGTAACATGCTTAACTCTTATTTGCTACTTGTGGCCACAGTGGTCACTGTTCAGCAAATGTAAGTTATGATACACAAATTCTTATAAAGATGAGATTTTGCTTTTTTAATGTGAAGTCTACTGCTTTATGAAAGTGCTAGCTGATGTTGTGTGAGAACCTGTGAGAGGAGAGGGAAGTTGTCTTGATTTCTGCTTTAGTTTGTGAATGAAAAGGCAGACGGCACATGTCCCTCTTTCATTCACAGTTGCTTTGTGTTAATTCCAATTCATCCTTCAGATCACAGAGTGTCCCGTCTTCTATCCTGACGGAGCACTGCTGAGATCCTCGACTAGCGCTCAAATGGACAATAAAGTGACCATTTCTGTCAGGAGTCCAAGATAATTTGAAGTGTTTGTAAAGGTGTTTCCAGAAAGCCTTTACTTCCTCACTGCAGCAGCTTGTCAAACTCATTTAGGGAGTGTTTGGAATTCAACATAAGAGGGTGAACTGAACGCTATACTTGTCTCACAAAAACGAAAGGAAAAAAAGAAATAAAAATAACACAACAGAATACTTGCACAACCGATTATACCTGCAGTTTCTAGGGAGAAAGGAGAAAGAAAAAGATACAGGTAATATTTGAGATAAAACCAGTGGAATACAGAGAGAGACGGGGACGGGAAGACAGGGTATTAATGCGAGACATCAGGAAGGAGGCACATTAGAGAAGACAACGGGACAAAGAAAATCTGCTGAATGTATCTGGCATTGTTTGGAAAGAGGGGGCTGGAAATATAACTTGATATTTCAGAGTAGGTTATCCAGGAAAATTAACTAAACATGCAGTATAGAAAGGAGACTGAGTGAAGCTGCCAGAAACATTTAACTACACTTACAGTATTACTTTGAGGCAGCAATTTGAAATTCCAGAAGGAAATGGGGAAGGAGTCTAAATATATAGTATCCCCTAAACACTGAGCTAGCACTTTATTCATGGTATTGCTGTGTAAGGGGAATTTAAGTGTGTGTGAAGATCCGCTCTGGGGGCCAAAGCTCGGGGTCTCTGTGTACTTGGTGACAGTCTTACCATTCTGCAGCTTTTCTTTGCCACCGGACAGCACTCCGCTTGGTAGCATGCCTGTTGGAGTCAGTCCCTTCAGTGTCAGCACACTCTCACTCTCCTCTCTGAAATATCAACACAGAAATAGACACATTACTTACTAGGAATCACTTCTCTGAAGTTGGCTAATCTAACACTGACTAAACAAGTAAAGAATCGATTGCTAATGTAGATTATAGATAGAATATTAAAGTTTTTGGCCACTTGGGGGCAGTGGAACAAACTGAAAGCACAATATGGACATGTCACCTCCTTATAAAGATAAGACAGACATGCTTCAACATTACAATTCATTGAAAGTTGTGTTTCAGGCCACCTGAAGAATATTCGTCCGATATTAACTCTTGTTTTATCTCTGTTTTGGCCTCCACCAACACCCATCTGACTTTTTATCTGGTAAATGCTCTACTATGTTCACAAGCTAGATGCTAACTGTGCCTGTCTGTCATTAAGTGAGTTCATCTGAGCTTTTCAGAGCAGCGAGACTGAACCAAAGCAGTAAAGCTACGGGCAGTGAAACCAAAACAATGAGCTAAAAGGCCCTAACATGATTCAAAGAGCTAAGAAGAGTTGGGTAATAATTCTTCTGTGAGTTAATTGCTACAAATAACACCTTTAAAATACACACAGTCATCTGATCTTCATATAAAAGTATTGATTAGTGTAGCTTTAAATATTCATGGAGTAGTATTGAAGGTAACAGGACAATGGTGGACTTTTATGTTTGCATACCTGAGCACAGAAAATACTCTGGCCATCTTGCCAATGGCACGGATCTTGTTGCGGATGACCTCCTTACGGGCAGAAGCTGTAGCACCTGGAGGGGTCAGAGGTTAGACACGGTCATAAAAACTTTGACTCATGCATACCAAACCATGTCCTGTGGAAGTGTAATTCTCACTGCATCGTCTGTCTGTCCTGTGTGTTTGTTTCAACCTCTAAATGTCTTTATTCTTTAAGCCTCATGAAATTTAGTAAAGACACAGCGAGTCTTTTGGACTATTAGTTTTATCCAGACATGAATCAGACACAATGCAAACACAATGTGGTTATTGAAGCCTGAAGTTCAGATCATACGAATAATTTGAATCCATCCACACGTCACAACAACTGAGTAGTTCTCAGCATTCAGTGCGTTCATGCTGCCTTTCTTTATTGCACCTCTAGTAGTCTTCAGTTGAAGTCCCTTTAACTTGTACATACTATTTCCCCTAGGTCATAACATAATCGTTTTAAACCTTGTTATATCATCTGTAAATGTCCCGGTCCTTGTCCAAACATGTCTTTACTGTACATTCAATAAGTGAACTCTAACTATATGAATTTTCCTGTGCTGTGTTTTGGTTGTGGAGGATTTTTCCTGCACTGGAAAACAAAACTTTGTTTAAGGGGACCGTTTGTGCAGAATAACAGTTTCAAGGCCCCGGGGAGTCAGTTTGGAAAATGCATGAGTATGGAGGATGGAAATGGAGCTGATGTGTGGTGAAAGGCTGGGTAAAAGAAAAGAGCTGACAGTCTGACGTCTAGTTTGAGACTCTTCCTCTCACCCTTTGCCGAATACATCATTGTTACTGATCTCCTGTAACAGCCCTACTTATCTTAATGTGTGCAGCAAAAACATTGATTTGGCTAATGAGAATGACCTTTAAATAACTTTTATGTCAGATTTGGCCTTGGCTGAAGCAGGAGCAGGTAAGTGTAACATTACTGCGTGGAAAACAATTAAAATGAGATCAATAGAAAGACTCAGTGGTTAGTGTTAGAAGGTGCTTTAAACAGAGACGTTAGTTGACAGACTTCTTAAATGCGCAGAGCAAGCACTGGCCAAAGGTCTATCTACCTCTGCAGACACCATTACGGCTAATGTTTGTACCTTTTTTAGGGGGGTATATTAGCTGTCCTTCTCATGAAACACCCCCAGAAGAGAAGACAAATGAAAGGACAGAGAGATCAGTGGAGGACTGTAGAATGAAAAAGGAGGCGGCGGAGAGGGGGCGGATGGCGAAGAAATAAGAGGCAAGATAGCACAACAAGTGTAAAGAAAAAAAAGCGATGCCTTGAACACAAAACTCTGGAAAACATAGAAAAGAGAAATTAGATGAGGTAAACCAAGGTAGTGACAACATCACAGCATGAGAGAGAAAGAAAAAGAAAGAGAGGGAGAGAAGAGAGTGCAAAAAAGTAGTGAGGTCTGAAATATCAACATAATGGCAAGTGGAAACCGTGGAAAAAGAAAAGCAAATAAAGAGCAGGGCAACCAAAGGATTATCAGAGATTATAGTACAGAGAAGGAGATCATGAGTGAGAAAGACAAAGGAAAGAACAACCTGATTGTCAGCAAAGTGAAAATTAAAATCTATGAGAGAAAGAAAATGAGCTTAAGACAGAAGAAAAGTGAATGTGAGGGCAAGAAAATGTGAACATAAACAAAGTGGATCAACTGAAAGCACCGAGTGAGTGAGTTGGTGGAGAATGATGAGATGTTAAAGGGCGGCTAATCATTTGAGGGAATGTACGAGTTGTGCCAAATCAATATAAAACTATAATATTTTACATATTTATAGTCCCTGGTTATTGATTAGCCAATCATCTGAACTTAATTTCAATTAACCAAAGGAACGTGTACTTTTTATAAAAGGGTTTAAAATATGCTTGTAATCTGATGACATCCTGACATGCCACCCTTGGGTGGTGGAGTTTACTGTGTGAACCAGTAAACACAAAGAGCGAGAAGGAGGAGGTGGGGGAAGGACTGGTGAGATCATTTCCTGTTTGGCAGTAAGGGGTGGGATAGGCAGAGGGAAAACTGGTCATGTCATTGTAGATAAGCTGTGTCCGGGATCAAACAGATGACTCCAACTTGCTACCATAATACGACAATAAAAGACAAGAATACTGCGTGACTAACTGTGCTCTTTGAACCCCAGAGGACGCCTACTACAGAGTGCTTGGTAGAACAAAGTGTTAATGATTGTGTTCATGGCATAGCTACACTTTTGAGGCCTCAAATGTTTTTAGACTTTCAGACCATCTAACGATTTTCTGACATCCTGGGGAACTAAAAAAAGTATTTTCAAGCTGCTGAAGGCAGCACAACAATGATTCATTCAATCAGCCTTGTCTGTGTCATGTGTCAGCAGTTTTGGGATTGTCTCTGAATACACTGAAGAATGTTTTGAAAATTAAATATATTTAAACTGAATCTTGTGAAATAGGGCAGGCATGGTATGAGTAAAAAAAAAAAAAAAAAACACAACGAATGTGTGTGTTTGAGATTTTGTGTGTGTGGGACTCTATTAGCAGAGGACTCCCTCTAGTGGAGTTGAAGCAAACTGCAGCGAGAACTGTTGTCTGTCTGCCGAGCTTACCGTCCAGCTCCTCGTCAGTCGTCAGCTCATCGTTGGAGCAGATGCTCAATACGTTGACCAGCATCTCGGTCACTGTAAAGAAATAAAAAATTCATATTTTATGACTTGATTCTGAACATACCAAATTGATGAGTAAACCTCATGTGGATGTATTCGACCTCAAGTGTGTGTGGGAAGGGCGTCCAGCCATAAAAAGTCATGTGGCGCTATTTAGACGGACAAAGATTCACCCATGTGATCCCTCCACACACACACACAGACACACACACACACACAACGAGGGAGCAGCGTCCCTCGGTGACCCTGCAACATTGCTAGGAATGGTCCCGTGGGGAAGGGTCACACCCAAAACGGGCTTCCTGGAGTTAGTGCGTCAGTCACAGTTATGTGTGATTAATTGACACAGATGTGTCACATGCCTGGAACAATCTTCAAGGCAGTGAGAGAATTCAAACGTCTGCTCATGTTGCACTGACACACTTTATTTTATTTTATTTTTTTTTACAGTACAGGAACCCTTTAAACTAGCCTGTTGTGGTAAATATTATATTTATGACCTATAATTGACTATCCTGCACTGAGTGTTCTGTTACATTTCTTGAGGCTGGGCCATTATCATAACTGACTCGGGAAACTAATGTTCATTACAACTCATTGGTGCAAACGACATTTGGTGAAGTGCTTGTACTCAGTGTTGTATTTCATGTACATTACTTCCAAGGCATACTGGGAATGTGCGTGTGAACCCGTGCTCACCTTTCTCCCCGACAAAGGGCAGGGACCAGGTGAAAACATCCATGAAGTTGGGCAGCCAGTAAGGGTGAGGTGAGCAGTTGAACTGTCGGATGTTCATCACGTTGTTTTCGTACTTCAGCACTGCCGCTGGGGAGGGAAGGAAAAGAAGCGGAAGGGCGGCTGTTAAAATATGTCCAAATATATTATATTCGCTGAAGTAACATTCTGCTTTCTCTCTTTATTGTAACGTGTGTATGTATGCTGGAAACTATAACAACTTTATTTTCTTCTACGTCTATAAAGTGGTCTGAAAACAGGATTTGAGTCCGCTCATCAGCTCTCATTAACATCCAGATCCATTACCAGCCTTGGGTTGCTCCTGACCACCACTTAGAAATACTGTGTGGCCACAGCAGCTGGTACATACCAAAGTACATACTGCATCCCTTTGTTAGTCCACCAAGTTATCAGCTCAGAAAGAAATACCCACAAAGTGCTCAGACCAAGAAACAAATAAAGCTGTAGGAGAATATCGTCATCTGAGGAGCTAACAGGGTACGCATTAAATGAAAATATCCAAAGAATGAGCAGAAGGATCATTAAATTCTCAATAATATTAAAACATATTCTTCCTCTTAAGAACTTTTTTTATTAAACTGGCATTTTGTTTCTTTCGCTGTTTTTTAAGCCATCCCCTGAAGAGCTGAAGCATTTCTTATTAATGTGTTTTTTTTTATTTATTGTGAAATGTTCCACTGTGTTTTTCTCATCTACCTTTCCTGGTTAATGATTCATTAGCTGCAGGTGCTGTGTGCAAAATTTGGCTTAAAACGTGACCGAGAAAAGCGTGAAGTGGCCAGAAAAACACACTAAAACGTGGCCTGGATGTAACTCAAAACTCTGTCCGACGCTCTCAGTCAACCTCTGGGTGATGACACTGAAAGAAACGGATTATTGTACTATCATCGGCAGCATTTGTCAATCACAGGAGAGCTAATATATACACAAAAATGAGATGAGATGTGTACTACACAAGCATCAAAATAAATGAAGGCAGCCAGGGTTTGGGGGTTAAAAGAAAAAAAGAAAAAAAGAAAATCAATCCCCATTTTCCCCCCTCTGGAACATTTCCTCTGCATATTGATTACCACTCCCAGTGGGTGAAACATGTCTGTCACCACAGAAACACATGGCTCAGCATTTGGGCTCTCTGAGGCTGAGCACTTTTCATTAATTAACAGAAAACCATCAATTTCTGGTGAAGGGGGGAAAGCAGACCAGCCAGAGACAGGAAGCTAAGGTAATGATAGGCAATTCTCATAACAGCAATGAACTCTGGATGATGATAATTTTCCAGGCAATCTGACATCCTGGAACTGCTTACTCTTACTGACCTGCTTTTGACATCGTCGGAGTCAAAGAGTCCTTCTCATGCTGCTTTTAATGCTTAAATATATTAAAATCTATGTATGTGCTGTGTCATTTCACAAATTTAAGAGTAAGATCACAAGGAACTTGTTCAAATATAGTATAGAAATAGATCAATTTGCTTCTTGCTCAGACTTCAGGCAGCCGCTCTCATGTCCGTACGTAAATATGAAGCGACAGCCAGCAGTCGGTTAGCTTAGCATAAAGACTGGGAACAGGGGGAAACAGCTAGCTTCGCAGTAACTTCCTGGAATCTCATAACAACAACAAAAGTCCAGGAAATCCATGAAATAGTCTGGCACATAACCCCTTAAATTATTAAAGCTGTTCTATTAATCATGTAACAGTGGAGACTGCAGTGGGTGTGGGCAGGTTGGTGTTCACAGTGAGGGTGTAGAGGGCAGACAAACATCATCAAAACATCGGCTGAGTGATGCGTAATTAAGCCCCTTCAGCCTCGTCACAGTACATAAAGAAATACTAATTTGAACCAATTTGACCTCACCTCACCTTATTTTAAGATTATTTTACAGAATGCCTTATCATAATCACATGGTCGTCTCTGTGTACTGCTCACATAGAAACCACCTCCCAAACACTGACCACAGCTTGCCCCGTGATTAAGGCATAGTGTGAACGTGGGTGCTGAGGAAAACATGAGGGCCGCCAAACATAAATATATCCACGCTGTACATAGAGATCCCAGCGACTCTCATACATGAGGCCAGTCGGGTAGCCCAGATTTGGGGTAAGCGGACACCGTGGCCGGGTCACCATGGGGGACTTTCCTGCCTCGGCCTCTCTCGGGTCGGGAATAGCAAGTCATCAAACCTGGCATCCGAAGCAGCTATAACCCTTGGTCGTAACACAAATCGGGTCAGAAAACATCCTGCTAGGCTGGGGTTTGCCTCAGTCTCTGTGTGTGTGTGTGTGTGTGTGTGTGTGTGTGTGTGTGTGAGGAATCAATGAGGCACGGTAATGCATATAGTGCAGTAACTATGCAACCAAAGTGGTCCCTTAAGTATTGCAAAGCATTACATTCCACTGCCGTCACCTCTTTATCCCAGGCTGCACAATTGAACGCACACACCCTCCAACACAAACATGAAATCTCCTACATTGGAACATCCATATACTGTATTATGTGTGGCATTATTATCAATATCGGCAAAACACTCCTGCGCGGTGCGATCAGAAAAGCTTTGACACACTGCACTCAGACGGACGACGTGGGTGTTTGTGTGTGTGCGTCGGCGTGCATGAAAGCCGTCGCACGCGTGGGCAGGCGTTGCATAAACATCACATACTGCATAAACATCGGTCCAGGCGCTTGATTGAATGCAGCCATGGAAGCCTGCAGGGAAAAAGGCAGAGCGGGGGAGAAGGTCAGCTCCCCTGCTGTCGCTCCTTCAAATCGGATTCCCTTTAAAGGAACAGAGACACCCGACAACCTCCCCCGTGCGAAACAAAACAAAACTGTTGTCGGTCGAGCTCCGGGTACGCTCAGGTCAAGACCCACTTTATTTTTGGGGGGCGGATATTCCATTAAACATGCAGATGAGGATGACAAGGAGCAACCGTTTGCTTCCCCCGTTCATCAGAACACGCTTTGCTACAAATGCGCGATTATGTGCAAAGTTATTTCTCATACAGCGGGAGGGCACAGCTCTTGCGGCGAACCAGCTGTGAGCTCTGTGTTCAACTCCACGTCTAAATTTAACACCGCATGACAGCCACTAGATGTCTCTGCTGCTCTGGTGGTGGTTAAACGGGGTAGCTGAGGCCAAAGCTTGCTGTCACGGTAACACAGATATTGTGAGGTGACGCCCCGTTCATTGATTATTCATAAGGGAGTGCCTCAAGCCGGTTTCCTTGGTAACAAGCACTGTTAAATCTGCTTTGAGATCAGGGGGAGATTCCCACTGTCCTGCCCTGACGCTTAATGCTGACTGCATATCTGTCTCTAAGGCCTCTTATATCAAGTTCCACTGGATTAGTATTCCATGCCAACCCTTTTAGACCTTCTCGGTCCATTACAGTCAGCGCTCTGCTTCCATTAGATGGCAGACATGTGGATGGTCTGAGACTGAATGTAGCCCATCTCCAGTCGAACAATGCATGAGTGGTTTCTCATTCATTTTCAGTGAATACATTAATGAAACCATTTGCAGTACTCCCAACATTAATGTCTGCCGTGTTCACACAAGGATAGAGTCGGGACCTTGTCATGCATGAAAAAATATGGCTGCCTGAATTACAAGTACTTTCTGATTTTAAATTATTATTATGCCGGTCCACCAGCTTTCAACAACACCACTCAGTCTTCCTCAGTGGATGGCGGAAGTTTTCGATTACATGTTATCAAAGTTTGAAATAATAATAATAAAAAAACATTTTAAATATCTTAAATCAAGTTCCACTTACATAATATCTTTAAGGTTGTTTTCATCTTAACTAAATGACTCACTTACTGGCTTAATCTGGAGTTTTTAAACCACATCTTAAGGTCTTCTTCAGTGGACAATGTTTGCTCAGTTAGTCATGGATACAGCTCAATATGAAGGATTTTAGTTTGACTGATTATTACTATTATTTAATATTATTAGTAGGAGTCAAAACTACCCAACCCTTCACTCGCAGACTCTCGCAATGTTCCATATTTGAGCACATAATGTAACGTAATGAGGTTTAGATCCCTGTCGGTATGGAACACGATGAGCCTGATGACAAGATGTTCTTCATTTTTCTTGTTTGATGCAGCATGAAAAGTTTCGTAACTGAATCGTGTTTACAGAAAACTGAGGGGAAGCCCAGTTATGACCGGAGTGATAACAGATGGGTGGGCATCTGCAGCCAGGGATACTCTTCTCGCTGCCACTCGTGGCGAGGAGGGGGAAAAATGAACTCCCTGCTGTTCTGGCGTCATCACTGCCCTAGCTTCCATCCTGCTATTTATTCCAGTGGCAGGCCAATCAAGCCACTCCATTTCCTTTCTCTTCAAATCACCCATCTCTGCTACCCACCAATCAGCACATAACCTCAGGCAGGAAACCACGTAAAAAAGCGAATCATGTCTAGCTTGACCTGTGGTTGAACCAAAATGACGTCCTGACCCTTCCTCTTGGCAACAGCACTTTCCTCTTTAAAAAAAAAAAAAAAAATTAATTCAAGTTTCCACTCCATCAGTCCGTTCCTGTTTCTACCTCATCGTCAAACAACAACAGAAGAGAGGAATGAGCGTTCATTCATTTGGTTATATAAAGTTTAACAGGTGTGAGATGGATCTAACCCAACCAATCCCTCACTGTCTCCAGGGCGAAATAAAAGATTAGCGTCAACAGCATTGGCAAAAACACTGTCGCTTCGCTTTTATTCCATCCAAGCACCATAACCATTACGATTCAGTTGTTGGCTTTCGGGACCAGTCAGTAATGATGCAGCAAAAAATATTCCATTAATACAAAACCGCAAGCAATCTCCATAGCGCATAACTGCCAACTGCACCCCCCCCTTTCTCCTCTCCTCCCCCTCCCCTCCATCTCGCTCTCTCCACTGCAGTCACTTCAGGACTCAAAACAGTGAAAGCTCAAACAGTGAAAACTGCTACATCACTGCTGCTGCTGTGTTTTCATTTAACACAGCTCCCTTGCCAGCTCGGTGGGTGCAGGGGTGCAGGGGTCAAGGCTGCGAATGGAGAGCTGGTCAGCGCCTGACAATTACTGCAAAGCCAACAGTTTGACTTGAGAGAGAGAGAGAGAAAAAAAAAAGAAAAAGCGAGTGATGGGTGGCATCTCGAAGCTGGACTCGCACTCCGAGCATCATTCATGTCCTGGTTATCCTGACTCAGCTACAAGTTCAATTTACGTCGTGGCGGAGGAGTTTTTCCTGCCGTGTTTATGGTACCTCATAGATATCCTCCGCCTCCGCTTCTCTGACGGGAGGTGCACTCTTCGTCGCCGCCGCCAACCCCCCATACACACACACACAGAGGTCTCATTGGTTAATCTGGCCAACTCCCAGCACTATATTGATGGGATCTCGCTGATGTCTTCCCCTCCCTCCCCCCTCTAAGATTTATGTGCCCGCTCGATTGGCCATCAATCACGGGACATGCTCAGTGGGCTCCGAGCTCCGGCAAGAAGCTAAGAGCAGACCAATTCATTACAGAGGCTTTGGTTCTACCGGTGAACCCCACCCACATGACTGATTAGAAGAGCATCAACAGGACTGATAGGGCTGTATTGGTTAGCTGTGCCTGTTCATGGAATTGTGTAACTGTGAGGGGGGGATACATCAAGCAGAGTCAAGTAAATGATTGATAAAGTGAATTGGAAACCAAGTAATTACATAAGCACAACTTGAGAAGCTTTAAGAGCTTTAACATTAAATCTCTGGGAAGACCTTTAGCTTGAGGGATGTTTATTTGCTTGGGAATTATTCTTCCTCTGCTATTATATTTGTATTTTAAGCCAGGAGATCTCTCTCGCGATAGATTTATCCGAAGAGAAAAGTGTGTCTTATTTTCAAGCAGACAGTGAATGATGAGAGAAATAAAGAACATGCAGTCCTGCGAGGTAAGATGTATCTGTGTGCCTGAACGAAGCCTGTTCTATAAACAAACAGAGTAATCTTTTTCTTTTCAGATAACCGCTCTTGCTCCGGGAGGCATTTTATCAGCTGAAGGTCAGCCAGTTGCAGCCAAGACCGAGTTGCAGACAAAATCATTTGAGATCCTCCCGACTGTTCCATATCGAGCTTGAGAGGTGCAAATGATTTGCCAGGCAATTGGTCGCCAAAACTAAAAACAACATGCGCCTGACATCACTTTGTTTGTTTGTTTGTATTGTGTTGTGTTGACTGTGAGCCCTAGGAAGATTGGTTGGCATGGAACAAATGGGGTCCTAATAATAAACAAACGAATAAGGCAGGCAGACAGGCAAACTGCCCGACGTTTCTTGACTATCCGTATTGTGCAGGGAGGGAGGCATGAAGGCAGCTGACGGGGAAAAGAGCAAACAAATGAAACTTAATCTGCGATCAAAGAAACGCACCTGCAAACGAGGCCAAAAGAAAACAACAACAACAAAAAGAAAAGAAAAGAAAAGAAAAGAAAAAAAAAGACATCTCTCGCTCGCTCCCTTGTGTAATATACTTACACCAGCAGCACTGCAGCATAAAACTGTTATGGCATTTCATCACGAGACAAATTGCAAAACAGCGTGCACCAGGCACCATCGCTCTTTCCTTCCCATTTCCATTTCCTGTGGTTTGCCCACCACCGCCCCCGTCCAAAACATGCCCCACAGCCAAGGCAGATACTGTCTGTTCTCTAGGGGGGGAAAAGTGCTGACTCACAGCACAAAAGGCAAGCCTATCTTGCTGCGTGGGCGTCCGTAGCACTGCATAGGGTGCCGGCAGGTGCCAAGTGAACCAGCGCAGAGCCATTTCATTTTCATCCCTGAACTGACCTGAAATCAGTGTTAGAGATTTTGTTGATCAAAGCACAATAGTTTAACCAAAATGTTGGTTTCTATGGATATGGGGCAGAATGGCTGTCCAACAGCTACATACACTGTATGAGTGAAATTTTTAATAGGATATCTGATCATATATAAACTTCTTCTTAGATTCAAAGTGCTAGTTCAAATGCTAGAATGCTGTGTATCCTTCTAATAAAAGACTAAATAAGAGATTTTATGGCCTTCTAAAGCTCCATCAAGCAATATTTTTTGATATTTTTATATCGACTCCAAGACTGTGGTTTTCCGTAATCGCAAAAGGTTGTCAGTACGACCAATCCAGCTCAGGATGAACACTCCAGTCTTCAGCTTTGAGTCACTTTCAGCTCATTTTGTTCGCTTAACTGGTTTTCTGGTGGTGGAGTCCAAATCTAAAATCCTGTTAATACTATTCCCCAAAACAAAATCCCATAACAAAACTGTATGACGCTTGCCCAGTACAAAATGACTAAGTGCTGAAGTAAACAAATGACTAGTGAGGAGAGTCAAAAACTAGCAAACAAGACCAGGACATTTATATCAGGAGTAAGTGGTCCAACCAGTAACGACCAACAGCAGTTCTCCGCCTCCACCCATGTCGCCCTCTGGCAAACTCATAAATATGATATTGCGGTACTCGTGTGAAGACTGAGAATGACATATTTCTTCTGCTTACCTTTGTTGTTGTAGACATCTAGGTAGTTGGGTGCTGAGAAGATGGTGATAAGGGATGGGAAGCCAGTGGTCTGACTCTTTCTGTACATGCGATATCTGTGAAAGCGTCCAAAAGGAGAGGTTAGCATTAGTAGACAATTGCATCATTTTATTCTTGGATTAATCACCGGTGTTCAACCCTCGGGATATGGTTTGCAGTGACAGTTTTTATGGCTTGTTTTTTTTTTTTAACTATGACTGTGTGTTTGCCTTGTAAGCAACTTGGCATCGCCTCAGGAGAGTAAATCCCTGTGTTACACGTGAAACATGCCCTTAAGTAGTCATCATACTGAGCCAACTCAGCATTCAAACCAAACTACACTGATCTCCCAGCAAATGTTTGTGCCGTGTTTGGTGGTTTGGATACTTGGAAAGGAATAGAGCCTTAGGTAAACAACGTACTAACTCAGATGATTTATTTGCTGCACCACACCCTGCAGCAACTATTTACAGAGATATAAAAAAGGTTTTCAAAAACACAGAAGGAACTCAATAACATTATTACATGTGTGGTCTAAGGTGGCTTGGGGCAGAAACCTCATCTGAGACATGGCAAGGTGTCCCATGTGACCAAGCTGTGGGAGTGCAATGGTAAACAACTGTGTGCTGTGCATCCCACCGCCTTAACCTCGCTCAGAGGGAGATCGGCTTGACACATCCACCCACCTGCCCGTTTTAAAAACCAAACTTTTCAAAGAGGCTTTCAAGTGCTTTTGTTAGAAATCCAGAGCGCGCTGTTAGTTCCTGATGAATAATAGATGAGGTGGGTAGTTGTAAAGCACTGTATGTGTCTGAATGTGAAGTAAACAACATATCGTCGCCGTCCAATGAAAACAACAGAACTCCTTTTTTGATGATGCATATACTTTTCCATCTACGGCTAAGCATTCAGAATCTTAGAGCCCAATGAAATAATGTTTCTTACATCATGTATGTAGGAGAGAGAGAGATGGAGAGATAGCTTTGGATAAATAACATGCACGCACATCAGTGTCAGATGGCCATGAGCCTGGTCTATGCTGATTTCAATCTAAAGTAGAGAAACAGCTTCGTTCAAATCGATGTACTAGGTGGAAACATGTAGGACAGCCTTGATACTGATAGTTTACCAAATGAGGTGGACATCAACAGGAGAGTTGAGGCTCAGAACCACCACATCATGTTTCACTTTAGCTCATGTAAATTGGATCTAATGGTTCACTGATGACTGTGTAAACAGATTTTCATTTCTGGTGCTAAATGTGCCTGATTACAACGTTTTAGTTTTATTTTATGAGCTAGCTTGTGAGAGTTTTTCATCCTCCTGAAAAAAAAGAAGCAGATTTTTGGACATATGTACATGGTTTCCATCAGACAGCAATGATACTTTTTTTTAAACCACAGTTCTTGACAGGAGCTGCATGAATCATACTTGTCACATCACATCTGGCCCACTGACTCCTCGTGTCGGATTCATTTTCATTTCTTGGATTAACAAGACTTCTCTCAAAAGTTCAGCCTTCGCCGAACCTGCCCCCCCAGAGCACCGGGGGGAAGCGTTTCATTTAATACCCAGGTCTAAATCACTCTGCTGTGTGACGCATGATGAAATGCCAAAACACTCACCCAGCATCCTGCGCTTCATGGGCCCGGATGATAGATAATAAGTTATTGTGTTGTAGAAAGTCACAGACTGCAGGGTAGCTGTTGAATAGAGAGACAAACATTTGGTTTACTCACACATCAAGAAAAACCCCAGTAAGATGAAGAAGAACAATCAATAGAAATAACTAAATAAGTCATGGGTCTTATTGATTGTGTTCAGAGAAACAGTGGATATACAACACTGAGTTCAAGCTAAATTTGTTCTAAAACCAACTGTGGCTCATAAGGAGGAATGTTGCTTTGAAGAGGTTGGCTGTGAATGAAGGCTTTTATACCAATTTTATTGTCTAAAAAAAGCCAACATTTTTATGAGCAATGACTCATTATCTAAATAATAACCTGTATAATGCTTAACTTTTAAACCAGCGTTTATACTTCACGAGCAGTATGTGTGATCCCTCTCAAATGAGGGATTTTATTTTAGAATGAAACTTAAAAAATGTCAAGTATGACACGTGGTTCATAGCAGGCCATTTCTTAAGGGGGGAAACAAAAAAGAAACATGAACACTGGGGAGTGTTAAAGTGTGTTTTATGCTCATGCTGATCTATTCAGTGTGTGAGCAGAGAGAGCAAAAAAAAAAAAAAACCCTCACTGCCAACTATCAAGCTACAGTAGGGTTTCAGGGTTTTCCATGCTACAACCTTTCATTCCTCTGCACCAGCTTCCACTGGAAATTTCCTTTGCTCACAATGAGAATGGCAGAAGACAACTCACTTACAAACAGCGTTTTTTTAAAAGGGAAAATGTCTTGCTCTAAAATCAAACTGCTATTAAAACGCCATTACCGCAACACTTTTGAGCGCCGCTTCTCAGCAACCTGATTAAAACCCCCGTGGATGTCAGGATTTGTGAATCGTGGGATGCTGTGTAATGAGCAAAGTGAGTGACAGCTCACAATGAATGAGTGACACCTTTTGCATTACATCTGCACACAACACTTAGTGAACGTGGGAGGATTTTTCAACAATAATAGGGGCTAAATTCATGTTTTTTTTTTTTTTGCAGTTTCATCTCATTTTAGGCTGATGAATAATAGATTAACATAAAAGTCACTTTACAGCTTTTCCTGTAAGGATGGATCAAATGAGGGCATCTCCATTACAATATGAAATGTCAAACATTTGTCATTGTGATTGGTTCGATCAGTTTTAAAACACGAGGTGTTAAAAGAGAGAAAGAAAAAAAAACATACGTTAACAATCGCAAAATAACAAAACTAGATAGTGCCTGTTCAAAATACAGGTTAGAATTTTGTATTAAGTTTTGTAATCTTCGCCAAACACCTTTGCAAAATCAGAAACAAAACAAAGAACAACACCCACATGCAGCCACCATACATTTTGGATTAAGCAAACAGTGCAAAGAGATTTGTTTTGTCTTGTTTGTTACAGACTCTGCATGACAAAACCAGCTGTTTTTATTTTAATTGCTATTCAGACACGACTCCCTACATAATCGACACAACACGCTGCTGCTGAGGTTTCATGATGACTGTGCTAAACTGTTGGGGAGTTTTGGTCAGGTCTAAAACAGAGTACACCGTTACTGCAGCTTTATTGCGTCTCTGAATGTAAAGCCTTTTGGGGTGTGCTTGTAATAAAAGTGTTATATAAGAAAATGAACTTTAATTTAACTGGCTTGTTGTTGTATGCATGCACCATGTTTGCCTTTTTATTTTATTTAATTAGTGTGAAAACCATGATAAGAGACGTGCAATGCAAACATGAGAACATATGCATTGACAATCACAACAAACATCTGCTGGAGAGGGATGTGAAGGAGGGAGTAGCTGCCAAAAGTGAATTAAAAATGCAATGAGTTTTTTTTTCTTTTGGAGAGGGGAAGAAATTAGGAATAAATGTTTTATTTCTCACTTGATTTCCTGCAGCAGATGCAGATCGATGCCATATGGAGCCGTTTGGTAGACAAGATACATTTTGGCCTAGTTTGTTTTTTGGCAGTTTGCATTTTCAGTTTAGAGCATTTCCCATCTGTCCGACAACAGGGCACAGATGTTAGTGAACTTCTTGGACAACATGAAGAGTCGTGCAAGAATTGACTTTATTGCGTGTAATCTAAGTGGTACATTGCACATTCGCCATGTTCGAAATTGAAGCTCTTAAAGTTGGTTTAATATCAACAGCTCTCAATTGAAAAAAGATGTGAAGAAAATCACTTTGGGCTTTCATCTACGCTGCTGAGCAGGGGCTAAAATAAAAGCAACCATATTCAAAACATGTGCAATTTCATGGCTGAACTGCGTTTTTTAAAAAGTTACGAGCATGCTTATGGCACTGGGGCTAAATTATTGGTTGCTGCAAGACAGGAGCAAGAAAGAAGTTGATGGTTTTTGTGGAGAGGTATTGAGGTATGGCTCTCTCCCAGTCTGGCTTAAACTGTCTCATAAATCCTGAATGCCAGTGTGATGCCAATTAGCGACCATCCCCTGGGCAGGCGAAGTGGAGGACAGTGATGAAAACAAACTCCAGAGGAATTTTGACCAAATGGCAGAAGGTTAATCAGGATGCTGGTACAACACAGAGGTGGCAGTCAAATCAGTTGTTTGGGGTAAAAAAGTAAAGGCCACATACTCTTTTCAGTAAATGACAACGTTAGCGGGCAAACATTCTTTATGGATCTGCAGTGTAATGGCTCAAATACACTAACAAAAGACATTAAGATGATGGGGCAAAATATGCCCTCGCAAACCCACAACAATAGCAGTGCTGGGAGTTCATTTCTAAGCATGGCCATTAAAATACTATTAAGTCAGTAGTTATGAAACACCTGTTATTAGATAAAGAACAACAAAAAGCATGAAAATGCATATAAGGAGCCTCGGGACACTTCCGACTACTGCTAGCTGGCCCAAGGCACATCGGGGCCAAGTAAGCATTGCTAAGGCCATAATGAGCGGAGGGAGCGCTCTCAGAGACAGGACTGTGCCTTGTGGTAATGTGCCAGTTCATTACATTTTGTGACAGTGCAAGCTGCCTGCTACGAGCATCTCCTCTGTTTGTTCAGTTAGTCAGCTCAATTTGAAGGTAATGTGGGTTACATAAATACTGGCAACAGTCAAAAGGGGGAGACTTTGGGACTACATGAAACACACACCGTGTTCTAACAACTACTGGTCTCCTACTCAGAGATGATTTGTTGATTTATTAACTCTTTGATGAAATGAGGATGATTTATTTTCCATTTTTTGTTTTGAAACATTTGTTTATTATTATTAAAGTACGTCATACCTGCCTTTATGTTAAAATATTCTGTCTTGGAAAATGTTCTTTGTATTGACAGTCAGCAATAAGGTTTGCAGAGATTGTGAAGCCAAAACTACTTAAGTCTATATAAATTTATATATATAGTATATATTTATCAGAACACAAGCTACTAAAATCCTGTTTTTAATTCAATGTCGGCTTAATATGAGACTGTCAAATGAGACCGCAGCAACATTGCAGATGCTATTCGATACAAGTGCTGTTATCCATCCTGGAATCCTTTGTGAAACTTTTCAAAGTTGTAAAAGAATGACCGTTACAGATATGAAATATGTCTTCAAACGTCACATTAGTCTAATTGTAAGAGACAAAATACTCACCTGTAGAAGTAGGAACAGCCTCGCACTGTGTTGTGTGTGAAATGCTCTTGGCTCTTCTCGTTCCCAAAGTCCTCCAGGGGGTCGGACCACAGCAGGTCGCACATTGGTCCGTATGCCGGAGGCTCTTTGAATCTGTCTAGCTGTGGAAGAAAAAGTAGGACTCTTGTCAGCCTGTTTGACTGGAAACATTGCACATGGAGAATGCGCACGTACTGCAGAGAAAATATTTTCGCTCCCTCTGCGAGAGCGACATTGGCGGCTGCTGCTGCTGCTGCCACGATCATGATTAAAATCGTGACTCCAACGAACATGTGCGCTCAAGTGATTTTTAATACTATTCAAGGCAGAAAGTATACACAGTATGGATGGAGTGTCAAAGACAGCGCTCATCTCATCTTTCAGTACCTGGACTAGAATTTTTAATTTTTTTTGAAGAGACATGGCAGCCATTCTTTTGGAGCAATGAACATAAATGACTTTGCTTTCAGCCAAGGATGGCTCTTTCTCGAACAAAAGCTTGTGGATTACTGGATGGGTAGCATGATGGACACTTCAATAGAGAAAATTCTATTATGCATGCCCTCTGATTGCAGCCACAAAATCCATTTGGAATTATTGAATTAGTTTGAAAGCAGGATCCGACTCTTCAACATTTTTTAATCAGAGTGAGGACCAGGCCCGATGCTCACAATCCCTCGTGTCCAAGTCCTGAGCAGTGTTCGAGACAGATCTGGGAGAATCGCTTCATGCATCGCGACCACGGTTGTTATTTTCACAGCATGTCAAATGAAAACGAATATAATTTTTTTCCTCATTAACTTTGAATGAATGCAGAAAACACATGAAGCGGACAGGAAGCTCCAATTTTAAACAAATGTGATGTATATTTTTAAAGCCTTCAATGGAACACCTGCTGTTAAACACACACACACACAGACACATACACACAAATGAAATTATAGAGAAAATGGACCAGAATCAGACACATACTTTCCTGATGTCGTCAAGATTTGTGATTTCTGGAGACAGTCCTCCGTGTACACACAGGAACTGCTGGTTCATAAGTGCAGCCAGGGGAAGGCAGTCGAAAGCGTCCATACATGCGTCATACACCCTCTCTGAATACTTAATTCTACCTGTCATGGGGGGAAACAGGGCAGGGAAAGGAGAGAATGCCAAGTCAAACAACACAGCTCTCATACATTGGGGCAGTGTGCTAGACTTGGGACGGAAAGGCTCACCAAAGTGCCAAAAAACTTCCCAAACACATTTTAAAAACGGCACAATTTCACAGCACTTTTGTGTTTTTTTTCCCCCTGCTCTGTCTGAGGCCAACAGAAATAGTTCTGACATGTGTAAACATCGAGGAGGGCAAAAAATCTGACTGAATCCCGTACCAGGCCAGAGGGCACTTTCAAGTGAGCGTCTGAGGTCGACGGCTGGACTGGATGCATAATAAACTGATTTTTTAGAAAGAATAACTCGATTCTACTTCCACTCACTGTACAGAGATTCACAGGTCGGCCTGCTTAGACTCAATTTAGATCAAAGGTAAAACAAATACATAAAAAAGGGAAGTGCTAAAGCATTACTTACATTCCTGCTTAAATGTGAAATACTCTGTTAAATGTCTACATTCATGATTCCCACGCAGCAAAAACAGTGTTTTGGGGTAAAGGATCTTTAAGGCCCACAAGTACAGCACACACTGAAACAAAGAAGAACAGACAGGATTAGGGAACGGTTAGCTTGTCATCTTGAAACAACAACAACTGGAAACATAAAAAACCATAAAGTCATTTTGCAGAGTGGAATAATGTGAGCCATTCTGCTTATAATGAAACATTCATGCAGGACATTTTGTGGCACATTTCAGACTCGCTGGAAGGAGATGTCAAACCTTCAGAGGAACCATCAGAAGACAGGCACGGCACACTCCATTAAAATATGTTTTATTAATAAAAGTATAATGTTCCGGGGCGCAGGAAATGTGTATCTGAGTAAATTCCACCCAGAGAAGCAGATTAAATACATATATTTTACTTCATATTAAAAAAAATCTTTTTCTACATAACCCTAAGCTACACCGTGACATTTGCTATCCAGGCTACATTTGAAGTTATTACAAAAGCCTATTACCACGCCAATATCTGCAGCCTGATTTGATCTAAGCTCAAAGAAAGCTATTAATAAACACTGCTTCAGTTGGGCACATGGTGTGTGTCACACTTGATTAGACCCTTGTGAGGACAAAAAAATATACACACACACACAAACACACACACACAAACACACACATACTCACTTCAATACTGAAATATCCTCTGTCAACATAGTCCCCCAGGAAAAGGTAGCGTGTGGATGCTGGTGATCCTCCTACTTCAAACAGCTTCATCAGGTCAAAGAACTGCCCATGGATGTCTCCGCACACTGAGATAAGGCAGAAACAGGAACAGAAACAAATCAGAATAACAGCTATTTTTACAGCTAAGGAACATCAAATAAAAAACATCTAGAAACACTGTGAGAGGCTATTTGCTTATTTCCATATTTTCCATCAGATGTGAGGGGCTCCGACGATGTGCGATATCCCAGTAAACCTGAAACTTAGGACCGCAGATGCTGCATATATGCAGTATGTAGTAACCTGGACTCCTTCGGTGGGTATTCATTATTAGAAAGGCAGCATTTTATCTGGCGGTTTACTATTTAAGCTGTTTATTTTATTACTGCGAAATGAACTTCTAAAGTGCTCATTTGTACATGAAAAAGACATCGTTAGTCGCACCGCTGATGCTCCTCAGCTCTATAGCCCATACTTACTTCAGGAAATTATGCACACAACACAACAGAAAGGAGCATCGGAACAATGCTGGTTTGTACCAAAGGAGTTTTCCCAATGCAAAAAAAAAAAAAAAAGTTGACGGGGCGGTGTTGAGCTCAGTCGGTAGATCAGCCGCCCCATATGCGAAGGCTCGCTGCGGAGGCCCAGGTTCGAATCCCGACCTGTGTGGCCCTTTCCTGCATGTCATTCCCCATCTCTCTCCCCACGTTTCCTGTCAATCTTAAGCTGTCCTATCAATAAGGGTCAAAAGGCCAAAACACCAAAGCGTCACGTAACATATAATATCAAGGCAATACGAGACTAGTATCCCATCATGATTCCCCATAAAAAAATACTGTGTTGTTCCAACTTTAAAAAAACAAAACAAAACAATATAACGGCTGTTTCTGGTTAAAGGTTGGGGGGGAGTGATTCAGCCAATATGTCCTCACTGCTGTGATGTTAGCTAGTAGCAGGAGAGTTGGGAGTATCACTCTGTGTAGCTGGTGTACTGGCTCTGGGAGATCCGAGAATCTCTGACTGCACTTTAAACAAAAAGGATCTTACTCTTTGTCTGTTTTTTTCCCCATAATGTCGTCAGACACAATAACAATTTGAGGCTGTCGCTGGCAAAAACAAGCACTTTTAGTGGACAGATGTCGACGGAGCGCAACTGCCCCGGGATTACACATTACACATTGTTTTGTGGCTCAATAATGGACCAATTTAAAAAAAAATGTTGTCTCCATTAGTCATTTAAACACAAAAGACAAGAAACCATGGTTGGAAAAGTTTCCCTTAAATCTGAATCTGTTCCATTCAGAGAAAACAGTAGCATAATGACAAATCATGTAGAGCAGGAGATAGATGTTAGAACTTAAATTCACTTTGGTTAGATGTCATGAACCAGAGAAAAACTAGCACTAACTGTTGATACTCCAGTCCACTTCTCCCTCTAAAGCAGTTGTCCAATATGGAAAGGAATCACAAGGGCTGGCTTCAGTTTGCATATTCATGCCTTGCCTTTCCACCACATCCTCTTTCAGCCTCTTTATAACCTTGAGGTGTTTCAACTGGCTAGTAAGACATAATCTGAACACACCGATCCTTGCCAAATGCACTAAAAGTTCATTGGCTGAAACCACTGGAAAGCTTTCAGCGGCATTCATCTCTAAACATGTCCTGTTAACAATGATTATAAATCTGGCTTGTCATAGCAATTACTGGTAATTGCTAAAAACACGTTCGCTTCGTTCTAATAGCAGTTAGTCCACTTCAATTCCCAGGAATCCCAGCACAGTTAAATCCAGTGCATCGCTTGACTTGCTTCAATCTAGTGTCATACCAGTTCTATACAGCTACTAACGGCGCAGCAGGCAGCTGTTAAATAGTGTCAGGGGAGCGTTCTGGGATGAAACTATCCGCATCAGTAATCAGGCTGTGCAAATCACTCAGGCTGGATTGGTTTCCCCATCACCCTTTGTGACCCTATACCCTATTACTCCCTGGGGAGACCAGAGGCGCAAAGGCCACCGGAGATTTGCTGCTTAGCAGCCATTGAATGACAGGGTGGTAGGTGAGGTCATCTGATTTAGGGGGCCTTTGGTCAGTTTTTTAGATACTCTAAAGGTTGGTTCAAGGGGTCAGCTGCACCTGAACTTTATTTATTATTGATATATCTCATCAGTGGTTCCTCAGTGGTTGGTCTACCTTTGGAGCACGGGTCCATTTTGGGATTTGTTGGCACAGGCTTGTCACACAAATACATCGATACAGCCAGTGTGTTCCAAACAGCAATTAATTGTAACAGACATCACTGACATAAAGACCTTCTCCTTCAGTAAACAAGTCTAAAAAGTCAACTTCTCACCTGAGAGCTGTAATAAACAAAGGCGACAATTAGCAGCATCAGATATGAAGACTGTCGCAGCGGTGGCAGCGACAAGCATGAAACATGGCAAGCATGTCTCGTGTGACGAAGCGCTGCAATTCATCTATTCTTCGAGCAATCAAGTAATTAAGTAATTAACAACAGGGTGAATAGATGGAAATCTAATTTGAAAGGGACACAGGCTTTCGTTTTGTAAGGCTGTTTGTCGCTTTATGAGCTGTATCTAGCAGCAAGAATTACAATAAGAGCCTGTGAAAAAATCTTTCAGAGAGATACCCAATTAGTGGGAGCTGGAGGACGGCGTTGGAGAGCAATTATCTCAAGTTACGAGCCTCGTGAGACAGCTCTGAGAATCAACTCTCCTTCACTGTGTCGTAAACCTCTGCTTTACCATTTGTCTCTTATTAAACCCACACTATGTAACTGTTTAAATCCACAGTGGGGACCAACATCAAAAAAAGGAGCCTTATTATTTGTGTCCGATTTCTAAAGATGTCCTTACTCCCTCTTGCATTCGAACCAACAGTACTACAAACATGTGGCGCTGGTTTATTTTGAATTGGTTGTAAGATTCCTGGAACAGAAATGGCTGAAACGATGGTTGAATGAAGAGAACTTAAATTGTAGCCAGTATTTTATCAATGTTGTTATTCATTGGCACTGTATGTAGTAGAAAATACCTTCATGGACTGCTTTCTATTTTTACCGTTCCTCCCATATTATTCTTTGAAATCAAGCCCCGCATTTAAATAAAAAGCTGATTACCAGATCAGAATAGAAATAGAAAATCAGTATAGAAACATTTATCTTTTTCAGTGACAAATAAGAGTTTTGCTTTTTTTTAAAGGATCTAAATTGTTATACAATAATCTAATTTGATTACGTTTTACATTTATTTAATTTTATTCAATTTCTGGCTCAAAAAATGTAAGTGTGTTTACTGAATGTATGATATAAATAAAGTTTTGCCTAACATTTGAAAGAAATGAAAACCTTCATGAACGCTGAAAGCAAATTAAACTTTATAATTGCATATCAGCCACCATTCAGGCTTCACATTAAGGGTCAACGTAAACCTTCATGTCAAGAAAAACACAATTAGACAATCTAGGTGATTCATCTTGCTTTATCCTCAAGGATCCTAAGGCTGGTTATTGCTATGGAAACATCCCAATGACATTGAATCCTTTCAACAATGGCAGCTTATATCTTAGAAGAAACACAAAACAAATCTAAGCTGCGGCTGACCTGATAAAAGGACCTCTACAACTATCACCAATGGCAACAATGCAAAATACGCACAGTGTAGAAACAAACAGATGAATATACATAACCATCTCTGTTGTGCAGCAACTGACTGAATAACAAATTAAACTGTGCCCTAAAGGATGATACTACCCTGAAGCAATAACAACCAAAGGAGCAATTATTGTAAAAAAATTGTGTTTACATCCACTCAAATGCAGAGGTTGTATTGAAACTAATCGCGTTCACTGGGAAATTAACAATATTTCATGTTTTTAGGAGACTGCGCTGCAGGAGGGATTCAGGTGAGGGAGTACGAGGCTGCACTTTCACCTGAAGCTCACGTCAAACACACTGTGTGTGGGAGGACTGCACCTCCAGCTGACCTTTTGGAAAGCTGTCACTTGCTGGCAAAGAAAAACAGCGGGGTGACGCGACAATGGCGAGAGTTTAATCACCGGCGAAAAAAGGGCCCGTTGTGATGGTCACTGTGAATTGTAGCCACCTCATCTGTGCGAGCGTGGACGACGCCGGTCGATACAAATCAAACAGTAACGCTACAACATCTCACTCCTCCAGCTACGGGCTCTGCTTTATCACAGCAAACGCACAATCCACCCATCGCTCTGCTCCAGTACACCTACAGACATGCTTCTCCTCCCTCCCTCTTGTCATAGAACACACAAAAAACGAGGTGAGAACCAGAGCCCACATAAGAAGAGCAGGTGGGAGTACATTATCTGGAGTGAGAAACAATTCGTTCTGGCCATCTCCTGCTTGTGCGCTAAAGTGATCTCCCTGAGTAGCAGCATATCAGCGGGCAGCAGCTATTGAGTGGGTGGTGGACATTACACAACCTGGCTTCAGAACCTACACAGGCCACTCCAAAGGCCGGGCTCATTGAGCGAGAGAAATCCACGGTGAGGCAGACTGTGCCAGATCATGTTTTGATTGAGACTGGATGATAACAACCCCCCCACCCCCACCCACCACCCTTTCGGTTTTATGATGGCACTCTGAGTGCTTACATCCTGCAGAGCATGCATTTATGCAAAGGCGGAGGTGGAGCTTGCAATCTGTTATGAACATCAAACTGTACGTGATGTCTAAAAAGCTTCTATCAGAGTATAGCAGCGACAATAAATGTTACAGAGCTGATTTATAGTTGAAGCAAGTTCACATCACAGGTTCCCAACCCTTTATAAACCGTGGCCCTTTAATATCCAAGTACACAGGCACTTAAAACAGCTTGTGTACTGTGTGTCTATGAGCTCTGCGCAGTTTGAGATTATTTCTGTTTCTATTTCACTTAAATGCATATCATTTTGTGGGACAGAAAAAATTTACTTCTCATCTTTAATTTTTCGAACTCCTCTTTGATTTATGTTGTGAGCTCTTGAGAGGGATTTATGACGCACCGTGTTCAAAAATCTGATAATAACACCTCCGCCTATCATCCTTTAATACACAAACACATCAAAATGTAAAGACGTTGCACAACTTGCTTACTAAACAAGTCAAAAATATGAATTTCATGTCGTCAAACGTATTTCCTGTTACAAATATGTCAACAATAAGCTACATTTATCCCGGCCAATTTATCTGTCTGGCTCTAATATTCATATGGAAGTATTTCTCATTGTAAGACTGTTGCATAACAACCTATTGGAAAGGTTTAATGGCCTTGAAATGCTGCACAGAGCAAACACACTTCGCATTAAACTCATAAAACCGCCATCCTAACCAAGGTCTTAGTGAGACCTTTTCAGGTTGTACACACGAAATTCCACAACCAAGGTCTTAACATTTCCTTACTAAGAATACATCACAATTTTAAAAAAAAAATAATAATAATATCATGAAATACACCAAAACCTGAGAAGCACTTTAGATTCTACTGTTGACCTCAACATCACTCCGTGCTTAAGTAAAACACTTTTTTTAATTGCATTTTAGCATGCTGGATACCGAGCTGCAACAGGGTCGAGCTCCCGCGCTGTAAACAGATGTATGAAGTGTGTCAAAGCTCGCTGTTGCCTGGTGATGTGGGCTGTAGGAGCTCTGCTGATGGGCGACTTGTGCGAAGGCCACGGGAGCAGCTTGTACTCAGTGGCCTAAGCCAGCTCCGTTCGACACACACACACACACACACACACACACACACGCACACACACACACACACACACACACACACACACACACACACACACACACACCTCCCTCCATGAAAACCCCACCTGCCATCTGGCCCAACCAGGAAGTGACTATGTGAATGTGAGAAGCAGAGAGAAAGAGAGCGAGCTGACATGGTGCTTTACATCTATGATAAATATTTACTTACTAATTTGCTGACCATGTGTCATGTTGGGATTGCGTGTAAGTGTACAAACAGGGAGAGGGAGAGGAGGGAGAAAGAAAGCATGACACACAAAGATAAAAAACATGGCAGACAGAGGGAAGAGCAGTAGTGAGAGAAACAAAGAAATGTTTATAGGAGGATGGTGTGTGAGTTTGAATACACGCCGGAGAGGGAGACACAGCACGATCACGAGCACGCGCAGCAGAGAAATCCTTGTTGAAAAGGACTACTGAGTGGGAGAGGGGTTGAGACAGAGGTGTTGAGTGGGAGGGAAAGACGTGCTTCATTGCAGCGCTCATGTACACAAACGCACACGCACACAAACGCGCGCACACACACACACACACACACAGCTCCTCAGGATCCACGGCTCGCACACAGAGAAGAAGCTGTCCACTGTTTCTATGAAACACAACAAAAGGAAGGTTTTGCTGGCCAATCCCGTCGTTTTGAGCCGCCACAAAACTGAAAATCGAGATGAGTCAGCTCGTCACGCGGCTTCTAGGAACTGAAATGACACGCTGACCATGGCGGAGGGTCAGCGTCAGAGCATGTTTACACACACCAGGCACCAGATTGTGATCATGATAGGGCGGGGAATCATAAAGCGGTTTCACGTGTCTGATTAACTCCCTAGTTCACATCGTTTGTTAGTCATCTGATCTCTCCCCTACCGACTGCAATATCTTCAAACTAGTGCTGGCACATTTCGAGTGTATTTAAATGAATGTCTTACATAATTAACACTGTCACTTCAAGAGATTTTTTTTTTCAGCACAGTTCCTGAACGATCCAA
The DNA here is from genome assembly GCF_000972845.2 of Larimichthys crocea. NCBI lineage: Eukaryota > Metazoa > Chordata > Actinopteri > Sciaenidae > Larimichthys > Larimichthys crocea. Next base: position 6,992,282 of record NC_040013.1, read on the forward strand.
GCTTTTCCTTAATGTAAATATGCATTTAATTTTTACTAATAACCTCCTGTTTCGCTGTGGAAATGAACTTATTAAGTTAACTTATTAAGCTTATTTGTTTGGATAGACTGATTTCATCCCACGACATTACGTCTACTGTATTACTTTGAATCACTCAAAAGCTTTTAAGAAGGCCAGTTATGCGCATGCATGGCTAAATATTTAGAAATCGAGCGACATTTAACAGGATTTCTTTCAAACCCTTGTTTGTGTGCCTTCAAACGAGATGACAAAGGCACCAAATAATGCTTTTGATTTGTCATGTTTTTGTTAAGCCTCACTCCCTGTAAGATATTCAAGATATTCTCTTATCATAATGGCCTCAGTAAGCATATGAGAAGCACACTTTTGTTTAAAAAAAAAAAAAAAAAAGGGCCGTGCATTCATGAATTTAAGTGAAGTGTGATGACTGCCAAATATGAACATAGGCCTCTCTGGACTATATTTCGAGAATGATTGAGGAAATGATGGGTTGCCATAGATCCTTTGAGTAGGTCTCTGCCTCTGATTACAACAACATCAAAGAAGCCTCATCAGAAAGTCTAATGGAGGAAAAGGGCACTTGACCAGGAAGAAAGACAACAATAGATGCGCTGGATCTGTGCATATGCATCAGTGAACCTCCTACTACAGTATGTTCTTTCACAGATGCGGGCATGGATGAGCATCAGCAACTTCAGCTCCAGGTCACTGTGGAGAAATTATAGGTGCTCAACAGTTAAATAAATAAATAAATCCTGTGAAGAGCGTCCACAAACAAAAATGTGTCAAGCTTTTCATGCTGTTTTTATAGTTTGACCACAACGGTTAACAGAAAAAAAAGAGAGCCATGAGTGTAATTACATTTTTCTTGGAGTATTAAAAGAGCAAAGAGCGTTTTTTCTGTATCAGAACTGTGTTTTAAGTGAAGAAGCGGCCAACTGAGTGAGTGTCGCCAAGCTTGTTAGTTCTGTCAAATTGAATGAACGAAACCTGTGTGTTTCTTCAAATAAAAAACACTGCTGAGCCGAAGCTGCACGGTCAACATGTGGCCTGCAGTCACAATGACTCACTCAATTAAGAGAATTTACTTTTCACATGCAGTCATCTCTTCAAAAAGAACCAAGTGTGTGTGTGTGTGTGTTTCACATCTAACAATGCAACACTGTTATTTTAGGCCAACATATAGCTGATTGTGAAACTGTGTTTAGGAAAAACAAAGTGACACACGAGGTGGGAAATGGCTTCTTCTGCGATGTCCGCACGCGAGCGCTGTTTTCGTCTCTCAATGTGGATCATCATCTGTCATTTATTAAGGTTAGTGATGAAAAACAAGCATGTATTATGTTCAAGGTTTTCCAGAGAGTAGTTGAGCTGTCCTGAAGTTTGGATTTTGGAAATGAGTAAGGCATAAGACCTTGGAGTGATAACATTAAAAACACATGTCTAAGTGGAAATTAAAATAAAATAATGAGTATAAATGATAGAAATCTAGTTAAATAACCAGGATTATCATAATTAACAGCATTAGAATAACAATAAACCCAAGCAATAAAACCAAGTTTATATAAGATTTAGGCTGCAACTACCAATCATCGTCAATGCTCAATTAATTTAATGTTTCTGTTTAAATTTCCCAAAACCTAACATGCTTTAAAATGCCTTGTTTTCTCCAAATAACAGTATAAACCAGAACATATTCAGTTTCTGATCACATAAGACAAAGAAAAGCAGCACATCCTCACAATTTTGAATAACGGATTATCAAAATATTTGCTGATTAATGAACTAATCGATTAACTGTAACTAACAAAATGTGCTGAATTTGAGTCCTGACCTGTCACAGGGGCCTCGATGTCCAGCAGGTTCTTCTCCGCACGCAGGATCGCGGCGCCCTCTCCTATGAGCCTCAGAGCCACCGCTTCCTCCACGCGACCTTCCTTGGTTAGGTGAGCTTTCAGCACGTCCACTTTGGGCTTCCCCTCGCTGTCAAACACCTCTTTAGCCGTCAGCCGGTGACTGGGGGGGAACGGAACAGCTGCAGGAGGAAAAGAAGAAGAAAAGCACCATTACAGCTGATATGCTTCCATAACATATTGACACTGCTTTAATATACCTTTCATTGACAAAAGGCTTATGAGGATACGCAGTTAATTCCACATCACTGAGCAAACGGCATTTAAGCTGTTTGATTAGCAGGTACTTTGTACCTTCCAGGGGATCGACTCCCCACAGGAGGGGGAGTTAGTGTTCACTCCCATGCTTCCAGCCCACCCTCTGAGACAATTCACCAGATTGCTGCTATGATCTGTGTCATTCAATTCTCAATATTTATGACAGACACTGTTTCTAGTTTGGCTTGGCAATATTGAAACACAGACGGTTTACTCAAACGAAAGGCTTTTTATGTTAATAAAAAACATTTTAATATATTATTGTTTTGATATAAACACTGTAAGCCAATATGTAACCGCGCACTGTTGAATACGTATGATAAGAAGAGAGGCGTCATCTTCAGCCTGACGTGCATTTGCTTATTTTTCAGTCACAATTATTTAAAAGGCGAAATTATTGTTTTATTTCCGAGGGTCTTGGAGGCATCATGGAAATTAGACGACCCGAATCCACACAACAAATCTCTGTTACTGTCAATTTTCATAATTAGTGGCTTATAAAAGATAGCTTTTCACAGCAATTCAATGTGCTCGAGTAATTATGGACACAACGGACGCGCTCAAACGGCTGAATTCAGTTTGCATGCGTTTTAATTTAAAATGGGGAACTTTCAAATCTACTCACAGCAGGGGGGGAAAAAAATACATGGTGCACATTTTCTATGCTAATAGCACAATAAGCCTTTGGACTGACTTTCAATGAAAAGGATGTGCTCGTGACAAAAGAACAGAACCCCCACACAGTGCAATTTTTTTTTTTTTTTTTTAAATGGACCTTGTGTCTTTGCCATTTTAACAGCTGACAGTTAAAAGGGAACTTTTTTTTTTTTTTAATGAAACCATAATTTAAAAAGCCACTTTTAGTGTTCACTGAAACAAAAGTCTAGTGTGTTAATATATCGCTTTTTACAACCTCCCGATGGGCAAATGTACAAAAAGGACATAATCAAAGACCACATCCTGTGTGACTTTTCTATTCAGCAGCTGCTCTTAGTTAACGTCCACTTGCAGACTTTGCACATTGCATAGGGTGTGACTAATGCACTAAGCTAGTAGCAAATACTGTTGAGTTGGTAGTTGTGTGTGTGTGTGTGTTTGCCTTAACATCCATCCCAAAGGTGACATCAGTGGTAATCAGACCTGCACTTTATCTGTGTCAGACTGTGCTTAGTGACAGACGATATTTAGGATCTCGACTGCAGTATTTAAAGCTTTCTAACAGGTGTACGTTGAAATTGCAGATTTACCGGACTGAATATTTACGGCTGAATCACAAACTAAAATCGCAGAGGTGCGAGAAGGCAGAGTTGATCTGACTAAGGATGACTTTTCTCTGTATTTGTTCTACAATTCAATCTGTTTAGATCAAATTTGCAACAACTAAAGGAAACAAAGGAAGCAGAAACCTTCCAAGTTTCAAGTCAACATTCTTGTTTGTGACAACCGATACACAAACTAGCATTCTTCTACCTAGCTGATAATGGTTCGCTTACTTATCTGTGAACTGATACTGACAATGAGAGTGACCTTAATCAACGTTTCCTCTTTCCTACTACTGCCATCCTTCATTCTTAACTCTGAAATGAACTCTGAACACAAACTGTGTTGCAGCCAAATAAATACTCAACCTCTTTTGAAACAATATAAGCCCAATGTCTCCATCAAGGTATCTGGGACGTTCAGAAATCCCCATCCGAGATAGGATTACCAAAGGCCCCAGGTTGGCCTCCCCTCAACACCTGCTGTGCAACTCTAGCCCGAGGCCACGGCCTTGAGGCTTTTTGCCTTGAACGACTACACCACACTGGCCTCAGAGATGTTGGGAGAGTGTGAACATTCGTGTGAACCTGTTTGGGGAAATTTTCCGCCTGAACACACAGACGGATCTGTGCTTTAAGCACAACAGCAACAAGAATCTACAAGCTGATTATGTCAGAAATATTCCACGGATGATTACTATGAATGACTGAATGCTATGGGTATTGATTTTAGCTGGCTGTCATAATAAGCTTCATGTAAACGTGTATCACTGTCAGACAAGGGCAAAGGGTACTGTGCTTACAGTATTTTCCTTTGACCACACATTGTTAGCCAATTAAGCATGGCTGCAATGACAGGTAAACTCCCAAGGCAGTCCACCATAAGCATGCTGCTCTTGAATCTGATTTTTATTAGACTAAACAATGTTTTTTCTTAACTCTCTCTGCAACAAATACACTCTGTTTGTGTGGAAATGTAGCTGGTAGTTGACCTACATTATAGACGATGGCCATGTAGAGACAATTCTATGTAGCATCATTGAGTTTTATGAAGAGATATCTATTATTGGTCTTGGTGAAGAACAATCACCACTGTCACTCAAACTGTTATTGAAACATCTTCACTGCTACACTGAATACGGACACCTATGACAGATGCAACACAATACAAAAGCAATTTTGCAGAAGATTGCTGCTCTAATAAACACTACAGTACCATCGGAAGATCGTTTGCATGGATGTTGACCAAGCCACATCTGCTCCTGCGCTGGAGTGACGAAACATAACACATCTTAAAATTGCAACGCCGAAGAATAACATTATTCTTTAAGAGAAATAACTTGCGTGAAGGCTGTGTTTGTTGGCGCGCTGGCAACCTTTCAACACGTCATCCTTTCATTTCCTACCCTCATGACAATGGAAACACTGTGAACTTTCCCCTTGTGGAATTTCTAACAGCCCTCTTATTAACAGGAGTAACACCCACCTCTGCCAAAACATTACATGGCACATTGTAATGATAGGTTCTACACTCAAAAGGCGTTACCCCCGTGACAAAAATTTAAAGCAAGCAAAGGAAAAAGCACAACGTGGATTAACAACTCAGTTAAAGTCGAATAATCAAACTTTTATTTGTGCGAAAAAATAAATGGCAATGTCAAATATTGCACCGCACCCCCCCTAAAACAATAGCATTAGAACATTCCCACACAGCAAATGTGGCTTGTGCATCCATCCTTGGATGCTGTGAGAGCATAAACTGACTCGAGGCTGTCTGCCCAAAACCCAAGTATGAGTCAAAAATGGCCTCCATTAGCCGGCTGCTTTTGCCTTCATTAGTTTTACCATTTCTCTGTTCCCCGCTGTTACGTAACTGGGAAATTGCACTGCAGCTTCGAATCAAGCATGAGAGAGAAATGATGAGAGAGTGAGTGAGGGTAAGAAGAGGGGATGAACAAGGAAAAAAAACAAAAGAAAACTGGAGTGTGATTTAACTTTCCCTGGTAATTTGTCTCAGATTAGCACTGTAATTTCCAAGATCCAAATTAAAGCCATCCATCAGTCATTAGGTTTAAAGACTAATAGACCGCTAAACCTCGGAGTGTCTGGAGGGCGTACTAAATAAACTCCAAAGTTTATGTAATAAAAGTATACTATCTTGTGTTGGTCAGCAAGGTTTATAGCAACATTTAATGATTTCCTTCTCCAGCAGATTTGCACAGTCTTTGGTTCTGAAGCTTTAGCTCGTGAATCCCAGCAGCCACCTTCGTCCACGCGACATGAGCCGACATTCAGGTGTGATTCCTGGGAAATCTGCACCACCCTGGGGCGCGGCGCGTCTAAAAACCGCTGAGAAGCAGTGGGGAAAAACAGGCAGCTTGAAATGTTCAGGTTGGCGTGGTTCAGAGCTAATGCGATCTCTCTGAGGAATGAGAAAGCGGGAGGTGTGCAGTCATACGGTGCTGGACAGATCAGCTTAATTGGAGAAAGTGAGACAGACTGTTGCAGAGCTCACCAAGCAACGCCTGGCTTCATTTAGTGGAGAACACGGAGTGCAAACATGATTTTGGCCTGAATTGGCAGCTAAGATGTCGACAGTAACCTGTATATCGCCTTCCTTCCTGGCCTCGAGAGTTGTTGCACTTGACATCATAAAAAAGAGAATAACAACAACAGAAGAGATTTTTGGAATACAGAAAATTCTCAAATAAACTCAAAACTACGAAACATGTCTCCACTTTGCAGCTATAAAAAATTTAAATTGTTGCAGCTTTTATTGATATAATACAGTTCCACTCGCACAATATGGTCAGGCGATCGATATCTAACTAGTGCCACGACTGGCAGCCATGGTGCCAGTTTATTTTCATCAACTGCGCAGCAATACCTACAGCAAACATTGACCGTGGCTGACCCAGACGTTCACGAAGAGCAAGCTATCGGCTAAAAACTGCCTCTGTGTTAAGGCAGCGCTGTCCCGAGCGGTGATGGAGCGGTGATGGTGCATGATGCAGCAGGGAGCCCTCGCCGTGGAGTGCGGGCGAGGCTCAGGTCGTCGCTGCCCACGTCAAACCCCACCGCCCCCTTCCACCAGACAAGCCACCACACCAGCAATTTTCCCTCCCCTAAGACTCAGCATGGCCAGTGGAAATCACAGCATGACCAACAGAGAGCCGAGGCAGAACAAAGACTTCAGAACTATGTACGAGTGCAACAAAGGTCAGCTCATACAAAGCATAGAATACCAGAAGTAATTTGACTGCAACGTCAGACGTTATTATGCAAAGGCGATGCAGTGTCTGATCTAAAGTTGGAAGTTTGTGCTGTGCTCTTATCCTCAGACAAAGGAAGAGGCTGGCAGCATGAGCAAGATCTCTGTGTGGATCTCTCAAGTGGAATGTCACTACCTGATCAAATTACTTAAATACTGGTGCCAGGTACTGCAAACCATTTGTAGTCTTTTTGTGGACACTTTGCAGACATTTCCCATCTTGTGATGATTTTGTGTCTCCTTCTGGAACATTTTGGAGGTAGGGACCAGTGGCCACGTGGGCCCGCTGAGTAATCCATTCATGCGTACGTCGACCAATGGACAGAGCCTGAGTGATGTCACCCGAAGGTTTCCGAAGCGCTGCTTTGGAAGCCAAAAATATGCACTGCTGGACGCCACCATTTTGGCTTCTTCCGTCTCCTGGTTTATCTAAATATTGGCAAAGACGTGCAACATCGGCAGATCTGAATGATGCCTGGGTGCTTATCTGCTTGATTGACCTACCTGTCAATCAAGCAGTCACGCTGTTAGTTATACACAACTTATAGAGACCAGAACCATTGCCTAAACCAGGCTGTAAACATGTTTATGTCTGCTGTCAAATTGGGCATTTTAACACGGCCGCTTATGGGGGTTGACTCACTTCTGCAAGCCTGTCTTAAGCGGCCGCTCGAGGAATTCAAGTTTTTAGCACTTCCGCATTGGCTTCATTCCCCAGCACCCAGACACAATTAAAGTGGAGTGGCATGCGGCAGCATTCGTCTGCAATAGGGAACAGCTAAGGAAGAAGGAGAAGGAAAGGAAACACACCCACTAGCACATAACGTAATGTGGGGTTATGCTTCAGTATAATTCAGTTTCACTGTATGCATGAGATGAATCTGAATCTACTGGCAGTGCAGGGATGAAAAAAAAAATTCAATCACACTCAGACTTTTTCCCAGTTGGAAGCCTTTTAGTGATGAAGCATCCACTGCGTGTGGTGTATGCACAGAGAACGACTGCCAAGTGTTGAATAGGGCACTGAGAGTGTGCAAGTCACTCTCCGCTGATAATTGTTAATTAAATTGCATAACGACGTTCAATTAGGACGGGACATGTTTAGGAATCGAGGACGAGCGGGACGCATGAGCTTCTGGGACATGCTGTACATCAAAAAAGCACCTCAACTTTAAAATGTCACCTGGCAGCGGCTTCATTGCTTCATTATTACACGACCACAGAGTCCATTCGGAAGCTGATTACCTCACATGCATAATGCAAAAGATATGGCTATCTTTGCTGACAGCAAAGAAGTGCAGCAGCTGAACCATACAACGCATTATATTCACGCGGTGATAAATTATTTGCAATATGGTGTACCTCACACGCTGGGTACACCAGCATCACATCTATATGTCAGGTCTGTAATTGGCGTCGGTTTTTCTACAACTCCTCCTCCCTCTCCAACCCATTTAGAAAACCTATAACGCTGTCAATCAATAATTCATAAGACAGCACTCCATAGAAATAAAGCATTGATTACGTACAATTAACACAGTTGCAGAAGGACGCCCGCAGCTCACAGAAGAGATGGTGTATTATAATATCTAAAGGATTAAAACACTATTTTAACGTGGACTTGTGGCTGCCAGCTTAATTTAAAGATTTCCTTGAATGGTGGGATAATCTAACAAACCCTTCTTTCCTGTTCATGAGAGTCTACTGTGAATAAAATTGCTCTGAGTCGGCGTGTGAAGTGTGATTCAGAAGAGCAACATTGTGCGCATTAATGTACAGGAAAATAATTGCACATGAAGACGGTGAAGTGAAATTTGCTATTTCCGGTAGCTCTTTTTTAAACGATCCTATGTTAGGTGCTTTAATTCTGGAATCAACCTACCGCGCTGATGCAGCAGCACGGCTGAATCCATACACCTGGTATTTACAATGTGACTCAGTGCAGCGAGGAAGGAAACTACTCTTGTTTCCAATATTATACATATCACATGAAGATGTATTAAAATGGAAGTCGACCTATGGAACATATAGGTCCAACATCTGGCCACCGAGGGCGGACGAGAGATTCAAAAGACCATCAGGCTTTAGGGCTAATGGTAAGAAAAGGTCACTTAGAAATTGGCGTGAACCTCTTTACCATGCATTAGTAGGGATAGAAGCCGGCCGTGAACGAAACGCTTAGCAGAGCTTAGCTTTGAAGCTTGATGCTTTTGAGTCTGCCGAATGTACTGTATCTGTACGCAGTATGGAAATGGAGTGGTTACCTCTGTGGTTGAGGCAGGAAAGAGAGCCAACAGCGCTCACCTTCCCGCAGACAGACAGCAATGAGAGAGAGCTGGAAGACAGAGGAATAAAAGCCCTTTGCTGCATCAGAGGAGACACCCATGCAAAAAAAAAAAAAAGGTGGGGGGACTGAACAGAGCTGTCAACAAAGACTCAGGGGACCTGTTTCAAAGACATATATCATGCCATGAAGACAAGTAATGCTACAGAGCCCAGCAGGTATTAGGATAACACGTTTAATCATTTGTGCACACAAATTATCGTTCCCTGGAATTAATAATTTGCAAAAGTACAATATCTTGTACTATTTAATTTGCTCCCTGTAATTAATAATTCATGCCCTAAAATTACAAATTGTGCCTTCAAATTACTCGATTCATTCCATTCAAATTAATAGCAAGCTGGTTCAATTTATATTCACAGGAGTCAGGAAGAGGGGGAAAAAAACACAGAGGGCTTTAGTACAGAGCAGACCTCAAACTACTCAACCATTTTCCTTTCTATAAATAAATAACATTTAGATATAACATTCATTCCACGTATTTGTTTTTTGTGTCACGTTCAGCACTACTATCAGCTTTGGCTGCATGGAGCACAAATGCTGCTATGTAATGGATTGAAGAACAAACAATCTAAATCACACTTTTTAGTTTTAATTATCTTTTTTATTTATTGTGCAGAATGTTGTTTGGACACATTTTAGGTTTTGGCACAACGTGGTTTATCTTTGACACCGCACTATTTATTTCACAGAATATTTCTGAAAATTCATGTTCGCAGATTGTCAATTTGAAACTACTCATACTATTTATTTACATCATTACCCAACTATTTTACAAATAAACACTACAGATATAATGTTTGTGCTGGCATGTACACATTGCAATCCTTTTCCTACTTCTGGTCTATGGCCTCTGGTCAATATTATCACTAATTGTAGCTTTAATGTCCACAACTTGAATTACTGTATTACTGGAGTTGGCCATCATCATCTGTTGCAGTGATATAAGCTTTTACATCGCATCAACAAACTGGAGAGATATTAGATAAAAGTGAGTTAAAGTGGTTGCCAGGGAAACAGAGCTGTAGAGTCTCAGTCTTAATCTTTCATCCATCAAAATATTGGCTTAAAAATGAGTCCCCGGCAGCACGTTACATTCTGCACCGACTTGATCCAAGGCTGGAAATCTGAGCAAAAGCCTCATCCTACATATTCCACTGTTGCATGCAAATAATATATGAGCACAATGTGGTAAACACAAACAAAGGGAGATTGTGCCTCTGACAGCTGTTCGCTGTAATAACATGTGTGGCTGTTTGCACAGAGGTTCGCTTCAATGACAGCCATCTAGGGATCCTCATTATTAAGATAGACAGGTCGTATACTAAACAAGCCAACAATACACCCCAGAACTGCATTCATGCTGCCGTGCCTGTCAAGGTTATCAAAGACCATCAAGCTTTGACAGAAAATAGCCCATAGCAGTGTGTAAGAGACCTGGACGACGGCGATGCGAAAGTGAGTGACAGGCGAACGTTAATCCTGCTGCTGGCTCAACAGATTTTAGATGAGAAATGTAGGAAGAGTTAGTAGCAGCATGTGATCAAAATGCACCGCTGCTCAGACAGCACTCACTGACTAAGTCCCTGATTAATTAGTGAGGTTAGGGCTGAAGCGTGGGAGGCTGGTGTGGGCAAATGGAGGGATGGATGAATATATGTAAAGATGGATAGATGGGAGTAGGCGGCGGATGCTGCGATGGGGCTTTTTCTAAAGGGATGTCCCTGCATTGGGTTTCTGGTGGTGGTTTGGGGCGTGTGACGAGCCATCAATGTAGCAGCCGATCAATGAGTGAGAGGACGCCAGGGACCTGGACCACGGCTGCCAAATGACTACAGCGGATTTGGAGCTCGGGTGGAGGGGGGGTGCATGAGTCAGGGAGAGCGAAAGATCAGTCAATGAACGCATAAAAACGCATCAAGAGTCAAGATGGGATTAAAAAAAAAAGAAGAAAAGTGTGCTGGGGGAACGAGCACCTTTCAATCGATCATAAACGAGCGTCCCCAGCAGATTTACCATCTTAGCCAAATCAGGAAGCCATATTGAATATTACTGACACCAAGAAAGAGCTATCATTTCTTCTTTAGGCAAAAAAAAGGCAGTATTAAGGTACAACTACACTTCTTGGATGGAATCTAGCAGGTCTACCTTTCAACTGACCAAGACACTCAGTGACATGGCAGCTTTGGTTTCATCCAGTGATAAAAGATCCAGCTAGAAAATATGGGGAAAAAGCAGGAAAATATTAGAAATGATTGAATATTTGCCTCCTTCTGCCTTCATACTTTGTAAATTTACATAAATCAAGTTGAAAATATGCTACCGAAATCCTCCGATCCAATCCACTAGATAATTTTTTCACTGGCGATGCTGAACTTGAACTGTATACAGTTTCTTTGACAGTATCATGATAAACTTCAGCATTTCAGTGTCCAGTGTGGGGCACACATTTTGGCAAGAAGAGAAAAAAATTGGCAAAAAGGTACTTGGTATTAGCAAGGTACATGGCATTGCCAGGTATCCTGAGTCAAGGTTATGAGTGAAAGAGTTAATGCGCCCCAAAAACCTACTTACAGTAGAGCATCCAACTGTCATTATAATGCCTACTCAACCAGAATTTCTTTACAAGCTGTCACATGCATCAAACTCTTTGTACAACTCCAGAAGACAAATTACATGACTACAACCATGATACATGAAGAGTTTGGCAAATTCAAATGACAGGATGGACTTTATTTTCTCTCCATGGGAACAAAAGTGCGAGGAATCAACGGCAACGAGTGCGATTGGGAAATTTTCGGTGCTGGTTTTCTAACAGATGTAACACCTTGTCCCAATGTCCAATATTTCTAAAAAAAAAAAAAAGGTGTTCAAACACAGGTCAGAGAAAGCTAAAGTGTAATAGAAGAGCAGACTCTAAGTACCAACCCCGAAGTAATTTAGACAGGTCAGGTCCAACCGCTAAGAAGCCGTGATGAATGGCTGGGCTGAACACAGTTAAAGTGAATTATTACAGGCCATTCCGACTTTGGGCAGTCTTGTGTTTTAAGTGTTAAAGGCCAACACAGGCCAGCACCAAAAAAGGCTCAGTCTCGATGTAAAACACCTCGTAGGTTTTCCAGGTTTTGCGGAGACGTTAACACTCTCTGGCATTTCCTCTGAAAGCCACTCTGACAGGCCTTGAAGAAGACATCCCCTGCTAGCTTTGCCGTGCTGAGGCCTGCCCCCCTTCCTCGTCCTCCTCCTCCTCCACCTCCACAATGCCGTGACACAGGATTAGCTTTCATTAGAGAAGGCGCTGTAATCAGCTTTGGAGCATAGCAGAGACGGAACAATGGAGGCGGCTGAAAGGATCTGGAAGACAGAGTGCTGTATGGAAGCTATTTCCACCAACGGAACCTGTGGCACATAACAGCCAGACACTTAGCGACACTTATCTCCATATTCCCTGATGTTGTGTACTACACCTGAAAGATTGGTAACATGACAAATACGGCATACATGTTATTGAGCATTTAAGAAGCAAACAAAACCCAGAATTTTTGCTGTCACACCCTCGAGGCAGTTTACAGGCACCAAGATTGAGTAGTAGTAGTAATCCGTCATTTCACCTATTCATTCTGATTTATCCTCAATTTCTTCTGTTCAAGCAAGACCACGAGCCAACACAGGCGCAAAGCAAAGCTACGTGCAGAACGCATGTACACGTTGGTGGTCAACTGGCTGTCGGCGCTGTGTGGTTGAACTAAAGCTGTCAAAAGAAGACATGACTTGCATGAATAGACTTGACTAAAAATCAGCTATGGAATCTGTGTGTGTGTGGTTTTTAAATGTGTTTAGAGAAAAGAAGACGGCTCTGTATGAAAACTGTGAGAATAAACTGTCAGCAGAAAAAAAGAAGGAGGCATGACTTGCAAAATAATAAGAAAAGAGTCATATTGTCTCCCTAAAAGCAAACAACTCCAAATTGTCATTCACAAATCAAATTAAAGTAAATCAGGCCACCTATAAGGTCTCTTCTATCGTGTGTCAGGGCTTTGACACAATGATGGCATCTTTTCCGCGGAGCTTCAAGGCTACAATTTCAACATTTCCTTCAGATGGTAAACAGAAAGGTCAGGCAGCTAAGGAGGGGTCTGTGGGCGTGCTTGGACTCTCAGTCTGGACAAAAACATGGCACCGCACGTGCACAGAACTACCTTTGTGTGAGTCCTCCACCGCTCTCCATCATGCTGTCAACTGGCGCTTGTATTGGGAAGGACTGACGACACAGGTCTATCGAGAACATATGTCCCCACTAACCCTGGAGAGCTTCGCCACTGCACAGGCAGCCACTTCACAAAGCGTTCTTGTTGGGGGCTTGTTCTTTTGAGTGTGCAGTGACATGCGGACGGGTGCCTGGACGCGGTACAGATCCGCTGTGTGCAGTTCAGCTAGGGTTGCACTTGTTGTCACAAAACCAGAAGTTTGAACTTCTGAAGCTCTGCTACTAAGTTAAACATGCGAAACCCAATACTATAATGACACCGCGACAGAGAAGTAAAAATATATCGCAGTGTGCAGCCACAATTAAACTGGACAGGTTTGCAGCGACATTTGCAGAGGTGCTTTAAAATGTTGGCTGGTTATAAAATTGTCAGAGCTGTAAACAAATTAGTTCTACATTTTGCACCTGGGATTTGTTTTTTTTTAATATTGTTACTGAAATTTTTCTAACTATTTCGCTGGCTGCAACAGTCAACTGTCAAGAGCTATATTGTGGCTCCTTCTTTTCCAGCCGCCTTTTAAATATTTCAATCCACACGTGTAAACCCTCCAGAGAGGAACACAGAAAAGGAATTTTAGATTGCAGAACACATTTCCTGCAAGCACCAAGACGTATTATGTCTTGTTCATGGAGTACAACCATCCTGGATGGCATCCACGTGCGATATTTTGAACATTATGAATATCTGGCTGGCTGATTACCATTGAATGTATGTTCTACACCTGCAGGAGGTCGAGTTGTACTATCTAATTAGAAATCTAGATGGATGATAATTACATGGCTCCTGAAACACGATATAACACGGTATGTAAATCAATAGAAAAATATTGTTACGTTCCAGAAACTCCGACTGACTTCAGTGTTTTCTGTACTCATTCACAGCTTGCCTCTGAGATAATATGCCTCAACAGGCGCGATCGCACCTCCCAAGGAGGGCTCGTTGGCAGCCGAGATGTTGGCATTTCTAGAATGCAATTACTAGACGCATACAGAGGGGATGAGGCCAGTCTATATTTGCACCCACACTTGGTAAACGGAGCATACAAGACTTGAGGCTGACCCAAATAAAACACTGCCTGAACTGTAGATAACAATCCTCATCATTAATTAACCCCCACCGCCACCCCACCCCCGTACTCCTCTCAGCTGTGAAGGTTACCTGTCTGACTTGAAAGTGAATACCACTCCGCTGCTATCGCCGTCGATCTGTGGAGCGGGGCAAACCCTCCCAACCCTACAAGAATAGCCCCATCACATATGTGAAATGGCATTCCTGCATGCTGTGTCAAAAGGACAAGGGAGGGTCAGAAAAGGCAAGCAAAATTTAATGTGCGCTCCAAATACATTACAAGACAGAAATAAAGCCGAAATATCCCATACCAAAAAGTACTCAAGGATTAGGTTTCAAGTATGATGAGACACGTCTAATATTGTAACAAGCATCTTTGTGGCATCAAGCGGTTGTGTCCAAGAGATCCATGGTTGAGTTTTAATTTCTGGCAGAATGACTGTGATTTCTCTGAGGACAGGTGGTGAGGCAATGGGATGGCGCAGCCAGCCACCTCCTCCCTCCTCTTGCCAAGACAACAAGGCCCCTAAGAGTCCCCTTCCTTTACCATCTCTTCCTTTCTCCCCCCCCTTTTGCCCACGCCCACCTCTCAAGCCCATCTCTGTATCTAGGCCATGACTGTGCGGGTGTGGTGGGTTCTCCTGCCAGCAGGAGCACCTGACTGCCAAGAAATAGAGGCAAAAAAAAAAACCCGGCACGGGGCTGGGATAGGAAGGAGGGAGGGAGGGCAACAAAGGAATTACTTCTCTAAAGACCAAAGGAATTCTGAGTCAGCAAAGGATATAACTCCTCACCAACCACACACACTCTCTCTCTCCCTCCATGTCTCGCCATTTCAAGCCCCCCTACAGCAGCTCTATATATCAGGAGGAGCTGTGACGGAACCCCTGAAGTAGCGGCTATTATGCAACCCTTCTGGGCTAAAAGTGACTGTAAAGTAAATCATCCCTCTCTGCCGCCAGCCTGACCTCCATATTGCAGAGAAAGCACTTTCAAAATTCACAAGCAGAGGTATTATGCTGAAGGCACCATCTGTGCAGGCTTTACTAGCAGCCGTGAGATTAAAGGCGGTTATAGCGCCACATTCTAAAGCCATATCTGCAGTCAGCGTCCAATCAAAGATAAGAAGTCTAAGTAAGGGCAAGGGCTCTTATAAAAAAAAAAAAAACCCTATGCGCTTCTGGGTAGTGTGGGTCAAGCATTAGTGCGCTGCCTAGATCGTGCCCTTGATCCCTTCGGGCAAAGCAGGCTTGCTCCAAAGGTCATGTGTCCTTGAGGATCAGGTCAGTGAATATGTTGAGGACTCAGAAACGGACATCTGACAGCTTGACTGCCCAAAGGGAGTCTCGTTTCCTAAACTCTCCTCTGCTGTGGTTAAAGGCCATGCCTCTGCTCTCTGTACACATCTACAGACCAGATACTGTAGCTCAGCCAACTTTCAAAGACATTCCCCACTTGGTATATTCCCCCTTAGCCCGGCTTGTGTCTCTTATTTATTAATGTTACATCTGAGTCGCAGAGCTAAGCATCCATTTTTCCTGGTAAATAAATCTTTGAAAAACCCAGAGGGTCGTTGAACTTGAAAAAAAAAAAAGAATTACATCTGCTGTGCAATAAAAAAAGGTTTTAAACTAATTTCCCCAGTTGTGCCACCAATTCGCAAAGCAAACAAAGATGGTAGCCACATGACATGAAACTGCTTTTATATTAGTTATACTCTGGCTGGTGATGTTACATTGTGTTATGTGAAGGTTGTAATTCTTATCCAGATCCAGAACTACACAACACAAGAACAGGATAAACTCATTATGTTTTATATTTTCATAAAACTTAATGGGTTTATTATGTTCTTGTGTTGTATAACACGGAAAAGGACACGTGTCAGTCCTGGCTACCCTTACGATGAATGAATATTTCCTCATGCAGACAGACAAGACTCGGATTTTCAAGACTAGCTTAGTTTCATGACCCAAATGTTAATAAATGAGAAGCATAAACCGGGGCTAAGCTATCTTAGGCGACATTCAAAAACATACAGTTGCTTATATAAAAAAGGCAGAACATGCAGGACAAGCTGTGTTGAACAACTGTTTTTATTTTTATGACCTGCTCCTTGACTAAATGCAAACACAGACGGGAGCATACGCTGCCATATATCGTGGCAGTTTGCTGATTCTAAAAGAGACACCATATTTACTTTAATCAAAAGCAAATAGGCTTTATAAAAGACCATGTAGTGCTGCGGCCTAATACCGTGGAACTGCATAGCTCTGTACTGTATGCACACCATCTGTTAGCCTGAAAAGATGTCCCTGCCCTGTTTAACTGCTGGCTACAAAACAGACAGCACTCAACGAATGTTTAACGCAGCTTACAACTATTGTCTGCCAACGTGACTGTCATGAAGTGTTTGAGATTGGGTAAAAGAAAAACAAATATGAATTTAGTCTGATGGGGGAGGGGCTAAATTGATTTCACTCTGCCAATTGCTGCTGGCTTAAAAATCACTCAGAGATACACTATCTGCTGACCGACCTACTGATTTGTACCTCAATTTGGCTGTCCCTGAGGGTTGCCACATTCCTCCAGGAGGATCAGATTACGTTCTATACAGGGAGACGGGTCCTAAAGCATCATGGGTGCAAGTGTGCAAAACGAAATGAAAAGAGAAACGCTGAATGAATGGCAGATGGTGGCCTAGAGGACGCATTGTAGTCATGGTTGAAAGCAGTGGATGGCAGAACCGCAGCTAAAACTAAACAGAGGAAGAAGACAACAAATATGTTGTTAGAGGGTGGTTGGAATACATGACAAGAGAGACAGAAAACAGTCGAGCCAGTGAAATAGAAAATAATCAGTCTTGTACAGTATGTCTTGGGAGTTTTACTGGACAGTGCTGACTGAAGTAACTGTCAAGTCTCTGTAGAGAAGCTGTCAGAGTCAGTGTACTCTTTAGTCTTCTTGAGACTGTGTGTCATGGACGTGGACATACCCAAACTTGTGTTCGAGGCAGTAACTATGTGCCAGCGAGTGTCCGTGTCACTCAACGACCTCGCCGGACGGTTTCTGTGGGGGGCGGGGCCCACTATTTAAAAAAGGTTTGCATGATATAGTGAAGCAACAAACAAGCTGCCAAAAAACAGCTAACAAGTGTGTGTGTGTGTGTGTGTGTGTGTGCAGAACTGGGGTGTGACAACGGCATTAATTACCAATAGAGTTCACACAAAGTGGAGATTAACTTTTTGAAACAACAAGTCTCTCACCGTTTCAGAAACTTGAACAAGAATGAAAATTAGACCAGCGCGGCGAGAGTCTGACATTCTTCTGAGTCAACACTACGTGAATATGAAAACACATGGATGCATGTATGAACATGCACAACAATGACAGCTGACTGCCACGGTCTACTGAAAAACAGGTTCTTCTCTGCACGCAGTAACAACAAAAAAAAAAAATGAAATCGCTCGTAACCGCCAGGCTCGCTTGATCATACGAGTCCACGAGCCCTCCCTCTACTCCTCATGGTCTGATAAGGGAGGGATGAAAGCTCCAATGATCGGTCATAGTAATGTATGGCTCCTCTGCGGTGTTTGGACAGGCACAAAATCAATCGGAGCCGTGGGACACACTAACCTCTCTCCGCATCATTCTGGCTAACAGAGGCACACACAGTGAGCTCAGACTGATGAGATATCAGTTTGCACGATGATCGCGTGCGCCCAAGTCCAAGTCGGCTTTACTTTCAGGTACTTGTGGCTGTCTGTTATGCTTTCTTATTGCTGGCAAGCTGCAGTTTATGGTGGACGTACTCTAGTGTAAATTAGATCTAACTTTAAAAACAGGGTAAATTGACCTTGCAATTACTAGCGGAATATTGCCAGGGAAAATTCATAGCGAAGGGCCGGCCGCCAGTAATGAAGTTTCACCTGGTGGTCCATTTTGAGTTGAGGCCCTGATTCGACAGCGAAAACAGTAAGGGCATGGTAACAAATACGCGCCACCTCTACAATACGTCAAACCTCCACACCGACACACACACACACACACCTCAGTCACGACTCTGGCTCTGGTCAGCCTCTGCAGAGTGTGTTTTGAGTGAGTGGGCCAGGCAGTGGCCCTCCTCTCCTCTCCTCTCCTCTCCTCTCCTCTCTTCTACACGTGGGCAGGAGTGACTGAGAGGCCTGCCATCATCAGCTCTGGGGAAAACTTAACCCCTTTTAGCCCGGCCGTCTGAGATACGCAAGCAGTTTTCAGCGGCAAAAATGAAAAAAAGTTCAAATTTACTGACTGAAAATTGAAAATTACAAGTACAAAACAAAGTTTAAATGGAGTCCTGATCTCTTAAAACCCGGAAAGAATGAATAAATAATAAATATGCTGATGAGAAGCATGTCAGCCAACATCAGGAAGTGCCATCTTGTCTCCGCACACAAATGCCGATTGCACAAAAACAACATCCTGTCGGGTCAGTTATAGAACGAGCTGACGTCCAATGAAAGATTGTTTTTTTTCCAGACTATGATAAGCAGACGCCAAAACTCACCAGCACCACGTGGAATAAGAGGGTTCATTTTCAGCCAGGTGGTCTATAATTAACACGTGTAAATAAACCTTGGGGCCCTCGACTCACCTCCAGCTGTATTTGTATAGCTGGAGATTTCTCTCTCTCGTCCACACACACTGGGCACTTTAGCTAGCTAGCTTATAACACCTGAGAGAGAGAGGAAAAAAAAAAAAAAAAAGAGGTCTAAGTCTGGGGTTGTCGTTTCATGGAAGCAGGATCAACGGCGAATTAACAAAGGAAAAACAAAGTGGCACATAATGCGCTTATTTTCCCGTCTCTAATTAGGGCTTTCCTCAATCAAGCTCATATTTGTTCATTTGGATCATTTTAATGTTAAAAGCAGCACAGCAGAGAGTGAAAAACATGCCCTAAAAAAAAAAAAATACTAAATCACATTACACAGCACAGCCAGATGAAAATAAAATTAAAAGTGGCTCAATTGCTCTTAATCTTACCCCCACTGTTAATCAAGGCTTTAATAAAGTGCATCCATAACACTTTATTAAAAGTATTGATTGGCCTCTTGATTAAAAGGAACCGTGTGTTCGCCATGATCTCTCATCTTGTTTGATCAAATCTGCCCCGCGGTAGATTAATTTCTCCATCCGCAGCTCAAATAATGAAGTGGCAAATAGAAATCAGAGGAAGTGGGGTTAACCCTACACTGTTTTTTTTTTTTAATATAGTGCAGCTCACACACACACACACACACACACACACACACACACACACACACACTTACACACAAAGCTACCAGTGCTGAAAAAGCCCTGAGATATGCCAAACTGCATTTGAAGGTCTGGAGCCCGTCACAGGCCACAAACCGCCAGGCAACTTGTCTGAATGCACAGTGCTGATGCCATGTTGGCGGATGCTGTTCTCTGTGCCTATGCTTCAGCGATCGGCCAAACAGAACTCCCGCCAAAACAAACCTGCAGTGGAATGCAGAGCTGCAACCTGAAGACAACTGTGAGAAATCCCGCTCTGCTCTGACAGCTGATATGCTTTATCAAACACCCTGCGGGAGGGGAAAGAAAAGAAATCTAGAGTAACAACTGGACGATGTTGGCTGAGATGAGAAAATCAGGCCTCACTGGCTGTCATTCCCCACGATTTGCTCCGATGGGTGCAATGGTTTAGAATCATGATCTGTTTTCTGGAATCATTCTGTAAACCGGTGTCTGTGTTGTGAATGTGCTCACATAAAAAAAAAAAAAAGAAAAAAAAGTGAAGTTATCATAACTAACTCCCTCATCGCTGAGGTTTGCCTCCCATCTGTCGAGCCGTAATGTCGGATAAAGTGTCCGGGTTGTGTCTCTTGCATGTTCCCTGACACACATACCCGGCGTGCTGGGAATGAATCTGCATATTCATCAGTTCTTCATAGGAACAGGTCGCATTTGCATCAGCATCAGCGTGTGTGTGGGTGTCAACAAGTAGCGATGCCTACACGATAGCAGAGAAGAGGCAATCTCGACTAGACAGTTACCATGAGATACCGCGCATCCTTCCTGTGTCACCCCCCCTCCCGTATACATGCGCCGAGTTGATGAGCCATCACAAGAGTTACGACATCCCTCCCCCTGCGGTGACTTTTCTCTGCTTACTAATCTACCATTTACAGGCGGCCCGCAGATGGCTTTACTCATTTTACCCGTATTTAAATACAAACGACCGCCTGGCACGATGCAGTCGTGTGAGTCGAGGTGTGCATCTGTCACACAGCAGCGCGCAGGGTCTTGTCCCAATCCACCAAGACAAGTCTCCCATTTAGCATACGAGTATGTTTTTCGGAACCTCCTCCCTCTAATAGAGACAAACGTGGCGGGAAGACTGAGGCCGAAAAACGCTGTGCGTGTTCAAACAGAAGAGGTTTGTCCCAGATAAAAAAACCTTACTGTGGAGGCACAAAACATTATTCAGTGTTGCTAAAACAGTTTTGCATTTATCATGCGGTTTGAGGTGGCTGTGTGTGTGCGCATACCTGTGGGCCGGGTTTTAAATAAATATTCAAGGAATTTAAAGGGTAAACAGAATGTATTCTTTGGTGGAGAGCGTTGGATTAGAAATTGTGACAAGTTTGACTGCGATGACAAAAAGCCAAACAAAAAGAATGAGCTGTTCTGACTTCAGCTATGATTCATTGACTTTCTTGTTGGGTCGACGTTTTCCTGGGTGTCACCACATCACACCACCACAGTCAACATTACTAACACGATATATTTCATGAATAAGCACTGCAGAGCGATCCTTAAAGAGAGAGATCCCTACACTTTCCTGGCCCTAAAATGAATTGGATGAGAAACACTGTTAATTTTCCAAAGCTAATGCAAAAGTTCCCTGAATAAAAAAATCGAAAATCTATGCAACCACCTGTAAATGTGGCACAGCATCTCCTTTTACAGCCAGTTCAGACACCCTGCTAAGAGCTAAAACCATTAAACCTACTGAAAGATTCATTTGTATGGATATATGCCGTTACATGTAACTACAAAATGCAAGACTCTGTAAAATAACTGACTATCTGAGGTAGTAGTCTGTCTGAAAATCTACTCACTTGTTCATCCACAGCCACTTTCATTCACTCCCCAACCTGCACACTCCCACACACACACTCCCTTCCCCTGACAAGTATTAATAAGTTGAAATTGGTACTGTCACTACCACTACTAGTGTTACTATTATCGTGTTATTAGTGCTGTTGAGATGGACCTCATAAAACATTTCAGAAAATTAAAAATGATGCAGAAGAACTCAAGTCTTTTAGCAGTTCCTTTTTCCTGCAGGGTGTTTTAAATGTAGTCCTGCTATCTTTTCATGATTCACCTCGCAGAAGAAGAACGACAGCGTCGCTTGTTTTACTACACGTTTGTAGGTTTGAACTAACAGTTGCTGTAACGGGCTGAACTTTGTCAAATCAAGTTATGCAAAAAAATAAAAAATTAACACACACCGCACACCCCTCCCTAATTTATGGAGTTGTTAATTGAATCGCGTCTCTGTTAAGCCGGTTTTTCAAAAAAAGCATTCACCCTCAATATTTTGCAAAAACAGCACGTTGGCATCGATCCTGTGACAGATGGTTTTCTATATCTGAATCCTTAAGAGAATCCCCCTTTCTCAGTTAACTAAAAGTGACCCGTGTTGTGCACATAAGTGTGCATGCTCTACCTTAAAAATAAAAAAATAAAAAAATCGTATTTCTTCTGTGCCAGTCCACGCCCCAACCCTCCAAGTGAGACTTGAAGTGAGAAAGCAGATTTACTACTCTACAGGCCTCTAATATAACCCAGCAACCCAGTTGCTCCCAGTTCACTGGGTTAGCCGCTCCTCCCCCACACTCCCTGTACTGGCTGCCCAATATGTAGTTACATGTGTTGTAGACACTGTATTGATTGATTTGTGACAGTGCTGCGACCAGCTCCAGAAAGGGATCTGATGACACACGACTCCTGTCTCCTGTCTCTGTTCCAAATGGCTTTTGTTATCCACCGTGGATAACAAAAGCGCCATGTGTTGGTGTCTGCTATCCATAAAAAAAAGGGAAATGTTGTTTGTAAGGAGGCTTTGGTGCCTGAAAAAAAGGAGAATGTGGTGCGTGTTAAGGCACCTTGCGATGAGGCACAATAGCACAAAGCCACAGTAAAACTACGTCCATCAACATATAAGCTACAAAACAGCTGCTGACAAAAGTGCACTGGTTCAAATGTATCAACAGTGCGTGTTCAAAAGGTTTGCAAATCCACAAACTGTACTCACAGGCTTAACAACGATCTAAAAATGCCAAGGTAGGTAAACAGTTTTCCTCTCCCTATTGCTTTATCAAGACCCAACATCCATTTGTTCACATGAATTAGCAAAAGCAGCAGCTAATGCATGGAGTCAGATTACAACCTCTGAGCAGAGCCGCCTTTATCCCCCTATATGGAGCTTAATCTGTCCAAATCCGCTGCTTTGCTGTGCCCTAAATCCACAACAGAGCCTAATTCCTCTTTAATCTAATGAGCAGTAAAGGTGCACTTACTCAGGTTCAGAATACCACAGCCCTGTGTATCGCACCACAACAGTGGCAGCTCTCTACTATGCCATGATGCAACACGGTGTTATCAAAAAAAAAACAAAAAAAAAACAACAACGCCAAAAGAATGTCTTACGTCACAGCAGATTGTGACTGGGCTTTTGATCACTTGTTTGTTTATCTTCTTGTCATGTACAGTTTCTGCTGTAGGTGACATTTTCAGGTCGAGCTTGGTTTGCTGAGAAAAAAAAAAAAAAAAACGTCAAAAGATGCTGAGGAGGAGGAGGAGGAGGAGGAGGAGGAGGAAGCCTCCCTCCCTCCCTCATCCCTTACCCACCAGAACACAGACTTCTTTGCATGTAAGCAGACATGACAGCAAACAGGTAGGGTGCGTCGCCCATCAAACTGGCTTACTCTCACTTACTTATTCGGAAAGGTTTAAAAAAAACAACAAAAAAAAACCACGGAAAGTAACAGCCGCATGTGCCCGACCTGAATCCTGCAAGCTCATTGTTCGTGAAGTCTGGAAAGCAAACGGTGAAAATCAGCAGCTGAAAGCTGGATCATTCAGCAACCTATGCAGAGTGCTTTAGATAGCGGTATGGCTGTGCAATTAATAAGGACGCCAATCGTGATTGTTTTTTCCCTTATGCAAATAATTAAACTTGATTGGGCATCATCAACAGGTCAACTGACCAATCACAGGCTCCGACTGACCTGATTCTAACACTTTCACCTGCAGCCTGACTGCATCCATATGCAGGGCTAATCCTTTGTCTTTAGCTGCATGTTGTGGTAGCATAATAACATTTATTACTATTGATGAGCTGCATTCATTTTCAATGAATCTGCATATTATTTGATTGTTTACGGTCACGGCTATTCATTTTACTATCAAATAGGATAAAGACATGCAGAAAAATCTGCATAATTTAGAAGCCGGAATGAGTTTTTGGCAACAGATGACAGCGACAGGTCAGATAAAAACATCCTCTCGATTCCCGTCATTTCAGCTCTGCTATTATTTTTGTTGCGGAATAAAACAATTCCGTTCCCAAAAAGATATTAAATGAATATTGACCAAAACAATTACCCTTAATAGTTCAGCCATAATGACGCTAAACAAAAACAGGCTGTGCTCAGAACCTCTGTTTTCCATTCAAAAAAGTAAGCTTAAAAAAAAAAAAAAAATCTTGAGCATCTGCCACAAGCGGATCAAAATTTTTAGGCAACTCTCATAGAGGAGATCAATTTTATCCATTAGAGGGAAAAAAAATAAAAAATCGTGCTGCAGTGTTCGGTGCCTTCATATCCTCGCAATAAACGCTTAGATTTTTGGGCAGACAGTCAAATTACATTGCAAACCCCCCCCGGCCACCGAGGACATTGGAACTGAAAATGCATAAAGACAGTTTTATGTCATCTAAAGTGCTTTGTCTCCATCCCACAGAGCTGAAACCATACGCCATTATTCGCTCTTGATTACACTTGAAGTCAAAAATAAAATTAGACGAGTGGAGAAAGTGAGGTTAACCCTCCGCTGTGTTCCTACAGAGTGCAGCAAACAACATGACAATCACTATATGTCCCGCTCGTACTTCACTTCACTTCAAGGGTCTCTAGTCAAAAACCACCAGTGTTGTAAATGCCCCAAGAAAGCCAAAAATAAACTACGGATGAAGTTACTGACAATTTGAATTCCACAGGATTAATAACGCCTCTGACTTCACCAAAATATGGCAGACTATTTCGACTGGAACTTTAACTTTTAACAAATTACACACACAGCACCTGGCGCGGGATAATAAATCACTTAACTCATCTCTCATAGTAATCATATTCCCATGCAAATAAAGCTAATGACAAGTTTAGGCATGCTAATGAGGAAATATTACCGAGGATAACAACACCCCGAGAAAAAAAATCCCTGACACATGGTAATTTCATATCTCTGTATTACACAGTGTGGCTGACGGGAAAGAAGCACTATGGCGGCATGCATGCCAGATCACGAACGTGAAGCGGGACCGTATGTAGGTGACCACATGTAAGGCAAGGATCAAGTATGTGGCATTACTTAATGTTCTGTTCTATAAATGACTCGGCTATCCAGCTGGGATCAGTGGCTGGCATTGCGCCGCTGTCACCACCACCGTCTCTCCAACCCACGCATGTCTGAGCATGGGGGCCTCTCCTCAAAAGTCAAATGTCAGATGTTATCCATCCCCACTTATAGAGAAGGACCGACATCGGGGGCTCGGAGGCCCTGCTTCTTAGCTGGTGACGGAAAAACACCATTACTGAGCACGCTTTGCTTAGAGCGTGCTGGTCGTCATGATTGCACCGTGACGACCTTATTACTAACCCTTTATTTATTTTATATCTAACTGAGGGTTACTCTAGTACAAACTATCATTCAGTAAGCAACTGTAGAGATGAATTTGGTTTCTATATTCAATTGTAGTTTATAGGCAATAATTACATATTCAGAAGACTGTATTATTGTAGCTGAAACTAGAGGAAGTGAATGAACTTTTCTAATGTTTTTCCCTAATCTTCTATGATATTCAAAACATAATCCTCATTCAAATGCATGCTTAACCAGGTGAGCCTTTAAAAAATGTCAGCTGCCAACCAAAGAGGAACATACAAGCGATGGAGTTCATCACATGTGACGGTTAAATGCTGGAAATTGCTCATACATTTCGGTTTATTTCAGCCGTGGGGATGAAAACATGATGAAACTTGTGCAACTTCTCCCGACCCGGCTGATTAACGAGTAATTACTATGCAGCAGCGACGTTTCAGGAGCATTATGATAATGCATTTTGAAAACAGGTGGATGCAAAGCACTTATGATAAGTTGGACCGACACCCTTGTAGCAGGGCAAACTAGGCAGCTGAAAACAAATTACTTCACCATCTATAGCCTGCAGTTATTTTGGAGAGGTGCTTTGTACACAGCCAGAGTCTGTGTTGTCATAATACTGATGCATTACCAAAACACTGACTTCTTGAAACTTGATGAATGAATAATGATGAGTTGAAATTACTTTGTTGATCTCGACATCAGGTGGAGGAGTGAGCCCTCGAAAACTGGGCTCTCAGATTCCCTGACAGCCTCTCTAATGACTAATCAATACATTTTAACCTGATTAAGACCACAGCAGGCCGACACTGAGCGGAGGGAGGGAGCTACTGAAAAAACAGGGAGGAGACAATGCAACACGATGGCATCTCTAAAGGGAAAAGATACATATATAACACGACCCCGGTGTCTCCCAGTGATATTGTTAAATCTCTTCAAAAGCCCATACTTGTCATATCTATTTTTCATTACCCTTCAAGTTGGTGGAGACTGTAGAGGATGATCTCTTCAAATATTCATTACAGATGCACCCAAGACATGGTGTGACTCTCTTTTAAACACTCAACCCTATTTTCCCGGGGCAAAATGTAGCCATAACACATCCGGTTAGCTCTGTACTTGCTGCAGAAAAAAAAAAAAAAATACACTTATAATTTTGTAAAACATTTTCACACTGCTGTTTCAAAATGGCACAAGTCAAGCCTCTGAAAGAAAGCAATGAAGTGGAAGTATACAGTATTTTTGAGAGAGCTCAGTCTTGCTTTTAATACAGCGGTCACGGTCGGCCTCATCACCGTGTCACTGTCTTTCCTACTTGTTCAGTGATCACCGATGATCTAATGGTTTCGAACCAGCTCGAACCTTAGCAACTAATCCTCGGTTGAAATTACTCAACGATTCCCTTCCTGTGCTCGTGCGCACTGCGATCTCTCTGCACATGCACCGTTGTGATGTGCCGGAGCTGGATGGAGGATAATGGTTGCAAACCAGCCAGGCACAAATAAACACATTCTGTCACCTATATCTCTCTCTCTCTCTGTCGAATTTATCCTTCCAACACGAGACAGCTCATGCTGCAAAGCGCACACACACACACACAAAAAAAAAAAAAAAAAAAAGGCGTTTATACTGCAACTCAAGTGGAGCCTTCCAAGTCAACACAAGATGTCAACTGACATGAAACTAGGCAGGCTGCATTGCTCCTTCGCTCGGTGGTGTTCAAGGGAGGGTGGAGGGGGGGGGATAGGTCGACTCGATTATGATCTTTATTGCATTCTTATGGTAGGCTGCAAAGGTGGAATGTCTAGACCTGTGAAACACACACATAGAAAGACATGGCAAGCAGGCAAAATGTGAGATTACAAAAACACAGACGACATCAAGTAGTATTATGCAATGGTGAAAGAAAAAAAGAGAGAGAGAGAGAGAGAGAGGGAGAGAGAGAGAGAGAGAGAGGGAGAGAGAAAGAGAGAGAGGGGAGGCTTTGGTAAAACTGCTTGGTGATGCATGCAAAATGAGGGGAAATCGCCCTTGGGTTGAATGCAATGGTTGTGCAATATCTGCATGCATACTGTAAAAGCTATGCACAGTGTGTGTGTGTGTGTGTACATATATATATATATATATATTTATATATAAGTCAAAATGAGCATGCATCTGTCACAGTGCTGGCTAATGAAAACAGTGGGTCTGTATCTCGCCTCACGGCCACAGTGTGACACATTTTCTAGAAGATTTCTCGCCCAAAGCTCCACAAGCTGGAGTTAGACCCTCACTTCCTAGTTCACTGCTTGCCTGTCACAGCTCGGCTAACACCCTTCTTCTTCCTCCATAGCCAGCAAACAATTTTCGACTAACATTTTTTTGCTTTTTGACCGTGAATTTCTTCCAAGTGCTCCTTCTTCTTCTTCTTCTTCTTCTCGCTGGTCAGAGAGGGAAGCTGTGTGTGTGTGTGTGTGTGTGTGTGTGTTACCGTGTTGGAAATTATTACACTTACATTTCACCACCCTGTCCGTCGTAGATAACTTCGGTTCATCATTCGGCTTGTTTTCGGACATTTCCAGTGTGGTATAATATTGAGATAATAGCAGGAAATGAGAGTGAGAGGAGGAACAAAAACAAAAAAAAAAAAAAACAAGCGGGTCCCTGCGTTGCTTTTGCCGAACAACTCTTGAGTCTGTACCCGAGAAAAAGAGACCGCAGTGATCTCACTCGGTCCTATCAGCGGCCAAAAATACTTGCAACAGGGGTTACAGTTTCACTGCTGGTGCTGGAGGAGCTGCTCTGTCTGATTTACTGTTACTCTGTATCAAGTTGTCTGAGCGCAGTGCGCACACAAACCTGCTAACTCACCCTCCAGGACCCGCCCAGCTCAACTCACACCGACTCTTCCCATTGGGTGCGAAGAAAGACAGTCTGCTTTTACATTCACGTTTACCAAAGGGCTGCTCCTCTGTCAATCTTTGCCTCGGTATGAATAACTGGTATGAATAACTCATGATGAATTTCCTCGCTGCTTGGGTTTATTCGCAGCAAATGAGAATTGAGGGATGATTGGATGAAAAACGAAGCGAATGCATGAAAAATAAAAAAAAACATATTGATACATGCATGTATGGCTTTGATTAAGAAGTGATTATGGAAGCCAAAAAGTTCAAAATAAAAAGATGAAATTGCTCATGGCAAGTGTTCATTT
The DNA here is from genome assembly GCF_000972845.2 of Larimichthys crocea. Classification (NCBI taxonomy): domain Eukaryota; kingdom Metazoa; phylum Chordata; class Actinopteri; family Sciaenidae; genus Larimichthys; species Larimichthys crocea. The sequence goes on from NC_040013.1 coordinate 7,020,830, forward strand.
CATTTCAAGACAACACATATGAATAAACATTTCTATAAATGTGCAAGTGTGGCTAATTTATAAGTCATTCTTCTTCATGTAATAAGTATATAATGAGAAATTAGTAAATAAATCTAAAATAAAACAATCCTGATGTAAAAATTATAATGAAGCAATGTAAAAAAATGAATGTACAGTGAGTATTTTTTTTTAATTTTCATGCATGTCTAACCTTTCTTCTTCTTTTCTTTACCTCAAAAAACAGTCTCATCTTCATCATTTCTCATTTTACGCTTCTCAAAAAACAGTCTCATCTTCATCATTTCTCATTTTACGCTTCATTTCAGTCAAACATAATCACAGCAGAAAGATATGTCAAAACTAAAGGCCAGATTTCCATGAAATTTGCTCTGGATTTTCACCAGTCGATGCATCCTGATAGCTTTAGTGACCTTTCTTTCTGATCCGTCTGATCTCACAATCTAACAGACAAGATTTACATAAAATCTGCAGAGGACATAGAATAAGTCATGCTCTCATGAAGATAAACCTTTTTTTGATTTCAGTGAGCTCATGTCCTTTCCTCCAGCACCATCCACAGGACAAGATTTGCAGTTTGAGCCTTGTTTGTTTATCTCACTGAGGTCATGGTTATCCTGCCATTTTTATTTGTCTACATGGTTACAGGCGACAGGTTAAAAGCTGACTTTCAGAGCTTTATTGTCTGCCACAGATGATGTGTATTGTTCAGCTGAACTCGGTGTTACTTTTCATGCGCTGTCTTTGTGGTTAGATCGGAGCAGAGATACAGAGAATATGAGTGTGAGAAGTGTGCGGTTCTGCATGCATGGGCGCAGAATGATCTGTCACTGGTGAGTCACCAGGTACATGGCTCCGGCGATTTGCATGAAGGCGACCTCAGCCTTCACCTGCTCATTTTCTCAACAGTTGTACATTTCAGTTACCCCACTGCTGCTCAAAGGAAATAAATGGTGGCAAACTGCTATTAGTGAGACACTGGTGTGGTATGAGTCAGTTGTTTGGCAGGTGGAGGCACTTAATGAAGCCCAGAGTTTTATTTCAGTGAGGGACTGTGTGTCCTTGTGAGAGTGTGTGAGTGTGTGTGTGTGCATAGCCTTTTTATCTCTGCCTGTAGTGGAGGCACTCACACCACATCATTAGTTTTAACATGCCTCAGGTTCTAGTGCTCTGCTTTGCAGCCACGGCAGACTTAATTAATCTGCGGTCAAATCTTGCGACTCCAGTTATTCACTTTCTTCTTCATCACTTGCGTCTCCTTGACAATGATCTTTGTTATTATTGGCTGTTTTGTTTTGTTTTTTTTCCTCACATATAGACCTATAGACCTCTATTTTATTGCACGTTGTTAGTAATAGTAATATTAGTAATAGTGAGATATGATTTTTCATTATTTGTTATATTATGTGTCTATTTCAGTACCAATTCCACTGGAGCTTCAATATAAATTCTATAATAGTAAAAGGTTATGATACAATACAGAAATAAAAAAATAATAATTCTCCACCCAACGTTTGCAAACTGAAAATGTCATCATTATACACACAGTCACCCTTTTCATCTCACTTCAGTTCTCCAGTGAATAAACTTTTTATTACATTTTATAACTACTAATTTTGCATACCGGCTTTGGGAGCAGCAGCAACATGTTGACAGCAAAACTCAATTTTGGATGCCAGACTTTTGATATCCAAATCATGTAATCAGTTTTGGGGAATTTTTCCACCACATTAATTTTGCATTTAAGCTTCCATTGACTTGATTTTTTTTTTTTAATGCAATTAAACTAAAACAAAACCTCACATCCAAGCTTCTTCCTTGTCACCAGAGCAGTGAACAGGCTTTATGATCACTGCCTCATTTCTTTGTCCACCTTGTAGCAGGAAACTCCCTCTTATCTGAACTCCCCTTGACAATAGCAGCACTGTTTTTCATGTTTCCACTGTGAAGTCAGACCTGTGGATAAGCAGCACGGCAGCCATGAGCCAGACAGGTAAGCTGTCCGTTTGTGTTATTTATTCATTAATTTGTTACTACATACATTTACTAGGGTTATAAATATGACTAATTGCTTTAATATATGAGGCTGGCTGATTTATGATTGTTTGAAATGCTCAGGGCAACATTTGAGTTCATATTAGCTGTATTGATTTTGGTTGTTTTTCTATATGTCAGTGTCAAGGCAGCATCCTCCACAAACATTATGTTAATATGCTACACTGAGAGTGACACCAAAAGTGTTTTTCCGCTATGTGGGTCAGTTGCAGACAAGTTTATGTTGTTATAAATATATCTTATGTAGCCTAAATGCACGATTAAGGTTGGAGGAATGTGATATATTATAGAATACTAAATACTGAACTTAGAGAAATATATTGTGAATTTTTGCAGAGGATCTGTTAATCATCTATGAGACAGAGGCTGAGCAATGGGCCACCTACCTGAAATCAGTCTTCGCTGGCCCAGTCTCAGAGGCTGGGATCTGTTGCTATGACATTGCGACAGTGTCCAGCCGGCGAGATGACTTCCTCAGGCTGGCCCAGTATACCTGCAAGCTCCTTATCCTCTCCAAGGGCATGCTGGAAGGTCTGTGCCAGATGCGACGCTTCTTCTTGGCCCGTGTATTGTATCCTGCAACTAATGTAGTGGTGCTGCTGTGTGGAGTGGAAAGCTTGGCCCCATTCCTGGAGCTGGTACCCCTGAAAGGTGACAAGTGCCTGCAGATCTCCAGTGAACAAGATGCTCATGAGTACCTGTCCGCTGTGACTGATATTGTGAAAAAAGGTATGGAATTGGCTCAAATTTGACTGTTTTGCAGACCCCAAAATATCACTGACCACCCATTGATAACAATTTGTATTGAGTTTCATATGAAAGAATTTGGGCTTTATATGATTACATACTGGCTGTACTAGAGAAAGCAAAACAGATGCTCTTACACATTTTACTATTCTACCTCTACCAACTTCAGCAGAATTAATTAATCTTGAAATTAATTATTTGTAGAATTTACTGTGGACTTCCCAGGATGCCTTCTATGACTCTTGAGGGTCCTTGACCTTATTACAGGAATCAGTGAGGTATGAAATCCCACCTCAGTTGGCCCACAGATCTAATATCTGATATTTTATGCTCGTATCTTCTAAATCTGAGAGGTGACATTCGTTAAAAATACCCACTGAAACTCGAATATGATAATAATTATGAAAAAATGAATCATGAATACTGTCAAACTGATGATTGACCGATATCTGTTTTGTTTTTTGATCAAAAGACAATTCAAAATATCACTTTCAGCCGATTTAGCACAGATATCCTAATGAGTATCACGAAAACAGACTAATAGTGTGTCTTGTAAACCCAGAGCACAATCACCCTCTTCAACATGCCCATCCTTCAGGAAAAAATTCACATGGCCTTGCTGTTCCCTTGCCGTAAATGTGAGGGTAAAAAGAATGCTCATTATTTGCGAGAATGGCTGAGCAGCAGCTTGGAAACCTGTTTACCGACTTTTCTTCCCGAGAATTGTGTGCACTGAAGATTGACATCCAATATTTTTTAGCACCAGCTGCAGAGACATCTTTGGCGAAACTGTGTGTATCTCTTGCATGTCCTCATCTGCCCTGCCAATTATCCTCTGTCTGGTTCCCTGTTTTTCCTAATTGCACTATTTGTATAAAATCATAAAGCAGAGGGAGGGGGCTTGTATTTAGACAGGTGTGTGCGTGTCTATGTGCAGGAGGAACATCTGATTCAAATAGCCAGTCTTTTCCTCTTTGGTTACCACTGACTACTCATCGCAAGCCATGCAAATTCAAGTGCTCTCTTCTTCACTTCATTGCACTGATACAGTGAAGTGCTTCAGACCAGGATCCTACAAACAGTTATATTTTAACCCAGAAGTACCTTCCCTATTCATCGAAAACGATGCTGTTTGTTTGTTAGCACACAGGCAACAGACATGTAGGTGTTTGACAAGCGTACACAGAGAAAGAAAGTGCACTTCATGATGAGGTTTCTTTGGTAACAGTGAGCCGCCACTAATGTGAATAGAAAAATTACAAGAGCTTTTATATGTCTATTTTCTATTTGAATCACTTGAAATGTCAGCGTACCAGAGAGTTTTTAAAAGAATGTAATTTAATCTCATTATTGACAAAGACAAAGATTCTTCAGAGCCACGGCAGCGGCTCTGCGTGGCTACACAGGTCGAATGGTGTGTCGAGCAACAGCCGTGCCTACAATGCTCACAATGACAATGTTAACATACTAGCCAGTATATTTCACAATGTTTTTTGCAAGGCAGGTGCAGCATTTGCCTTTTTCATCATCCTACTTCAGTTTGTTAAACCATTAAAATTTTAACCTAATGTGTGTACTAAATTTTCTAGCAGTTTTATAGCTGTTGGGAACCTCATGGTGGTGCTTAAAGGAAAAGTCAGAGGATCACTAAAGTCAGTAGGGTTCATCCTCTGGGGATCATGAATGTCTGGACAGAATCACTTAGCTGGTGAGCTATTTCAGTCTGGAAATGACAGAGCAAGCGACCGACATTGCCATCCCTAGAGCCACGCCATTAGCGTCGGCTGTATCTGAAGCCCATTTTGTGTTTTAGTGGTGCATAATTTAGTATGTGGTCCCATCTCTTGTAGGTGCATCGGGAACTGTCCACCCTATGACACATAAACGATCAGGATCACAGGAAAACACGGGACAGACACCGCAACCTGGAGCCCACAGCGTCAGATCCAGCATTGTGGTCGTTCCTTCTAGAGTTCCATGCGGGGTAAAACAATCTAGTCTAATCTAGTCAGGAGCAAGCCGTTCTTTTCTTTTCATAAAGCATCCCAAACACTGCAGTTCACTGTACTGTCTGTTTGGCAGAGCTCTATGGAGGTGTTCATTCTTTTGAAAAACGAGGCAGCTGGCAGCAACACTGAGGTTGAATTCACTGGTGAGAATCAAAAGCTGAGAGTGAAGCCTGTCCGCTGGAATGAGCGGATCCTGTGCGTCAATGCACCAGGTGAACAAAATAATAAGAAATAATCATGTATGGTTAAGCAAATACAAAAATATGAAATGTAAAAAACAATATTTTTTAGCCCCACAAGTGTGCATTTTATATGTGTTTTCTGTTGCAGATTTTCCAGCAGGAAATGTAAGAGTGGCTGTGTATAGCGATGGAGTGCCACTGAGCAAGGCACAGTTGCAGTACTACAGCAACATGGAGGAAATAAGCTGTCTTCTGGCAAGGGTAGCAGACCCTGTGGATTTCATGTGTCAGGTAAAACCATTAAAGGGCTGTTTCACTTCAAGTAATATCTATAATTTAGTTCTTATAGCTGATCTGAGTAGATACAAGACTTCTTTAGCTTTAGAGCAGCTTTGTCAAGTCTGAAAAAATGATAATATGGCTGCATTTATACAGAGCCGGGGATCGAAGTGCCAACCTTGTGATCAGTGAAAGGACCCTCTCTACCTCCAGCCAGAGCCTCCTATTTCTAAAAAAAAGAACTGGGGCCATGCCAGCCTGAGTATTTATCAGACTTGCAGGGTCTAACAAATAAATGCTATTAAGTTGCATTAAGTAAAGTGTAGGATTGAGCAATTTTGAGCTTGATCCATACCAGGGAGTAAAAGACAGGACATATCGGCCTCTGCTACTTTTGATTTGAACTATTCTTCCTTTAATCTGTTTATTGTCAGTCCAGGAACTTTATGCAAGTGCAATGCCAAATGGAGGATCCCTTTGTAATAGGAAGTAGCAGGGTTTAATTTATTTTTGTGCATAAACTTATAGTCTGGAGTTGCAGACTAATTGGCAATGCTTCCAAACATTTTAAAAGGGACATTGTAATAAAACTGAACATTAATATTTCCAAACTTCATTTATTTGATGCAGCATATGCTTTAAAAAGGAACCTTAAAACTCTTAATGTCTTTCAAATATATTAAATAACTCTTTAATATAAAGGACCTCTTCTGAGGCACTTTGAATGTGGTATGTTTCTTAGTGACTCATCATTATGTAACTTAGTTATAGAAATGAGTGAATCGCCGCCCCAAAAAACACTGCTTATAATCAATCTACTTCCAGTCATTAGAGAGAGGCAGAAAAACAGAAGACAAATTGAATCAGCTTATTTCTGCTGATGTTTATGTGTGGCGCTGTTCACTGACTCCACTCTGGAAATGAAGAAATGCCGGGTTTCAGCCTTCTCCAGGCCGTGAACACTTGATTTGATTAGGTCTCTATTGCTGAAGAGGCAAAGTTGAGCAATGCCAAAAGAAGGATTTCATGCCAAGAGAATTTCAAACTAAAAGTCTGGACTGGCATGACTGAACTCTTATTCAACCTGGCATCTTTGCTGTGCCTCTAAAGGCTGTATTTCACCCTATGATCCAAACACATCCAGTGTTTTGTCTGTGCATCAAATTTAAATTTTAGTGGGTAAAACAGTTTTTTTGCAGCCAATGTGGCCTGCTTGTGAACTGACTGTCCGTCTGGATTTCAGGCTCTTCGCGAGTCTTCTGTGGAGAAGCTGGATCAGAAGTTGTCCTCCATGCTGTTGGAGGGCATGCCCACTGGAGGATTTCAGGGACTGCAGTGTGAAAGTGCAACCGAAAGAGGTACGGCACTTTACAAATGCTTACTCAGACCTCTGCTGAGTAATCACTTTCGATTTGAACAAACTATTTGTTGACAGTAGATTTTATCGCAGATCTGCAGATACAGATCTACCCACATACCAACATGTCATAGTTACAACAGGTTGTGATTAATTGCAATGATGGCTTGCTTTAAACCCAAGACATTAGCAGCACTTGCAAATGCTTTACCACAACAGCCTATCCATTTAATTCCCCCCTTTAACGCTAAGTGTGTGTTTATGCAACAATGTGGATTAAGCATACTTCTCACAGTTGGAATGCGTTCCTGTTGCGTGATGCACATTACCAACCATAAAAAGAAAACCCTCCATTATTTCTTGGCTCATTATGTGGCAGATTGATGGCTTCATCAGCTACAGAGATTGATCCTTAACTCTGCTAAAAAGGGCACAGGGAAATGTTTCCATGACAAACTAGTCAATAAGTGCCTCCGAGCTGCCTTTCTTCGACTCTCCTGATTGTGTTAGATTGCTTAGCATCAGGTCAACTTCAAGTCATCACCTGTGCAGGAACTAATATAAGCGGTGAAATCTTTGCTGTCAAAGAAAATGGTGTGCACGAATACATAGCCGTTCATTTCCAGGGGCTAAGTGCACTTTGTTAGTGCAGTCAATTTTGACAAATCCTTTTTCCTGCACCTAATCAAAACTGGCAATTATCCACATCAGAGATCCGCCATGCAGATGTACCATCACTGCTCCACTTCGCTGCCCAGTATGGATTCAAGAGTGTCTCGAGCCTGCTCCTGCAGTGTCCAGGTGCTGAGCGAGCGCTGCACACAGCCAATCGCCACGGACAGACTCCCACTGAGATTGCCAAGAGTCACGGACACACAGAGCTTCATGTCCTATTGAAGGAAACACTGGTAACATCCTTATTAACTATTTACAGCTCTCACCGTGTCTGCACTGTTCACTTTCTTTCTTTTCTTTTTTTTTGAGGGGTTGTTGATCATTTTTCACCTCGCTCCAGCTGGAATCCATCCTTGCTAGAAAATATTGTTTTAGTCTTATTGACCCTCCATACAATGAAGACATTTCTCAAAATGCCAATATGTGATGACAGCTTCTCATGTCCAGTGATTTGTGAGCTAATTAAAACTCACCCAATGACATTTTTTGTCTATCCAGAGCTTCGACTCTGGATGTAAGGGCGCCTAAATGGATTTCCATAATTTTCAGTTACCTGCTGACAGCTGAAGAAAACACCACAATGCACCTTGGTCTGTAAGATCTCACAGCCAGCGGGTTACAGTGCAGCACTCAGGAATTCTCTAACACCAGTATAGTGTTCGTACTATGAGTGAGTGGTGCTTTATCAATAATGAACAAAATGGAGAGGATAGGAAGGTGGAGAGCAGGGAGAGCGACCTGTATGTCGGGAGAGACCTCACAACCATTTAGCTCATGGCAGTGGATGGATTGAACCCCCCTCTTGTTATCCCTGAATATGTTTTGGTCTGCGAGGTTTCTAATGGAAACACCCCCACAGAGACCAGAGAGGCTGTGTTTGTTCATGCATGCACAATGGCTCCAGAGTGCAGATCTTCTGCATACATTCAGACAATTAATGCAGCCACTAATGTAGAGATTTTCTTGCGTAATGGCTGTCACTTTCCCATGCTAATATGAAGACCCTCTTCCTGCTCAACCTCCCATTTCATTGTGCAGGTACACAATAACACACGAGCAGCACGTTTGCTGCAATCCAAATTTAATAGATCTCTTGCATGCATGCGCATCCATTTGTTTGATAAACCTGGAGGACACTGGCGTCACAATGTTTTTTTTTTTTCCGATGCTAATTTCATTAGGCAGCGAGGACATTATCATTATGAAAAAGACATGATGCACCCAGTGGTATAGCCATGATGGCAGGCTGGAAACACAGCCATTAGCTGTACCGGCCTGCGAACACTCGCAAGAAACAAATGAAGATTTTCACTTGAGCATGATCTATTTTTGGATATATATATTCACAGTGCCTTGTTTACTCAGATTCTACCTGTATATATTTGACTTGGACTTGACAAAAAAAAAGAAAAGTCAGTTAAGTCAAGATGACTCTTACAAGTGTCACTGCTGTCACCTCACCAGTGTTTCAAGTGATATTTAGGTTTTGGGGTGGGTGTGACATCTCCCATCCCGTGAGTGTTCAGTTAATAGTCCACTCTGCCCTTATGGACTTGGCTATCATTGCTCCTGCTACCTACTGTAGACGCTTGCATCCCAAGCAAACTGCTGTTGCTGAAATAGTTTGCTTATGCAAATGACAAAAAACACATTTTCTCACTTCTCTAATAGTGGTATCAAAATATTCTGGGACTCTCCAGTGGTCGCTGTCTGTTTAATTTGTACAAATGTGAAGTATAAACTCATCATGTTGCAGTGCTATGGGTGGTTACACAAAGCACAAAGCAAAAGTAACTCCCTGGAGTTTTGTGTCCAGGCAACTGGGAAGTCAGCTAAGAAATAGTCTAATACGTAAATTGACATAAAACAGCAAATTTTTAGTTTTTACACTTGACACGTTTTTTTGTAAAGCTTGAATAAACTCGATATATAACGAGCTTTAGCGGTGCTGCTGGGTAGATTTGATCATTCGGACAGGCTAACTGTTCTGCTGTTTGTCATAGATTCATCATCCTTTTGTTGGAGTGTGAGTTTTAAATGTAACTTTTTCAGTGTTGCGTTGGGTGGAGGCAGAAATCGCAGAGATAAATATGTCAAAACATGGGCAAAACTATAATTATCTTGCATAGTTAGATACCATAGCTAGAGATAAGATAAAAACATGTTGTTTGTTTTGTGATTATGGTGAACTGATCATTTAAAAGTTATCAGCTGCTGAATTCCTTACATGTTACACCAATTTGTAACAGCATATGGAGCATAATGCTCATTAATTCATGTGGAAATCCCTGCTTTTATCTCCTGTCTTCTCTTATAATACTGACAACTTGTAGCTTTTTTTTTTTAACCTATAGAGAATTCTCCCTTTGAGGAAATTTAGCCGCTCCAGCAGCTGTTGCAAATGTATCTATGCCCCCTAGCAGCACTGCTAATTGAGAGTGATTGAAGATGGAGCGAGCTTTGATCAGATTGCTCTGTCGGGTCAAAGTGTTTCGGTTTGAGGCTGCACTGAGTCAGCTGAGCCGACAGGGGAGCAGTAGAGTCAAACAGATTTCTCCCCCCGCGGGGATTTCAGTGAACCTATAGATGTAACATAACACACAGGCGTGACATTGATATTTTTTTGCGGTTTTCTCGGAGGGTAATTAAAATTCATCTTGACAGCTTAAACTATATACATACTGTGTTTGTGCGGTGTGTTGGAGAAAGTAGGAGTCAGCATTGTGGGGTGTGGTTTTATTCTTGCTTCCTTTTTTTTTTTTTGTGCAAGGCAGTTTCATTAACTCATCTGCAGTGTTTTCCCCACCTCCAATTAATCAACCCATGATGCATCAGTGATTTGGGCGTCAGGGTAGCAGCACTCTGTCAATAAATCCTAGATGGATCGGTCCCCTGCTTCATACACAGGCTGAATCACTCACAGGGCCTGCGTCAGATCCACTAGTCTGCCCTGGCAGCACAGTTCTTTGTTAATTAGCTGTGAACTGCTCCAGAGGGGAAAGCTGAATTATTCAGGGAGAGCATAACTAGAATACAAATATAGAAAACGCTCTGCAGTTATCCACAATGTTTATGTCCTCAGACTGCAATATTGTGGCTGTAATTACTAACACAAACACACATTGTCCTCATTTAATATTTTAATACTGGGTCACAGATTTGGCAGAGTGTCACTTGGCATTTAGACGGACTCTGTGCTCCTACCAAAGATTTCACTGTGTGCTCTCTGATGTAGAGCAGAGCTCGATAAATACAAATTAACTTGACACCGTATGGTCCTCCAAAGACTACAAAGAGCCATTTATGTGCTGTGTTTGTGTACAGTACACTCCTATCCAAATGCAGGAGAACCAAATTAGGCGATACCTCACACTCGATCCAGGAATTTGTTGATTCCCCTGACCTTATTTTGCATGTTGTGTTTGTTTTGTGAATAACCGCAAAATCGCTATCCCCAAACTCAGAGTTTTGTTTATTATTTGAATGATACAGCCATGCTGGAAAAAAAACAAAAAACTGTTTTCCTCCCTCAGGTTATATGTTGATCATTCTGCGGCTGGTACAGCACTTTTGTCAATACTGATATATGTTAACCACTATTGGATCGATGCCATTAAAGTTTCTTACAGATATTCATGGTCCCCAGTACATGAACCATATAGTAGCTTTAGATTTCTCATCCAATGCCACCAAAGCTTGTACTTATTCAGTAAAATAAGTCAACAAGATCTAATTTATATGTTGTCTTAATGTTTATACAGACATTCATGGTTCCTTGATGATGAATCCTACAGATCTTTCCTCTACTACCATCACAAGGTGGTAGTTCAGCTGTGCTTTGTCTTCAGTACTATTCAGATATCAGTTACTAGTTGAGAGCACCACTGTTTTTAAGTACAGCAGCTGCTGCTAATTCTTAGTTTTATTGCTAACCATAATACATGTTTGGCTTCACGTTGAAAGAAAACTATGAAGATAACACTTTTGAGTATATATAGTTTTACAGAAGTGTGAAGTATTTCTTTGGCTGCTGAGCTGACAACTTTTTATTTTCCCGTGCCAAAAAAATAAGTTGGACAGATTTTGTCAGCATGGCACCTAAGTGATGGGTTCACTCTGCAGTCTGCCATGCATCAGACACTCTTATCCTGAAACCACTATGTCAGAAGACAGCCAGTACGCTGGCACTAAGAGCCGAGACTAGCCAGGCTGAGAATTGACCATTTCAGCTTCTGAAAACAGATTCACACTTCTTATCCTATACTAGATTTACTCTAACGAAATCATGCCTGCTGTTTTATCTGAAGCACTGCTGCTCGGATTGCGGCGGTGAAACTGAATTTGTCTTGAATGCCCGGAGCTCCTGCATTTTCAGACATCTGTAAAATGATTTAGCAATCGTGGTTAGTCAATAAATATCCCCCTCCCCTGCCCAGAAATTACCTCTGAAAATACCACACTGTGCTTAAGCACAGCATTCAACTATTATACATCAATGTTCAAGCTGCAGTGGTAATTAACCCGTCCTTTCTACCTGTTGGGCCTGTTATGAACCTCCACTGTTAAGTAATGCATTCATGGCAGCCAATAAGCAATTTGCAGTACTAGGAACAGTATAATATTGTAATTGAGTCATGAGTGGCTGTGTTGCTTGGAAACTGCACACAGAGCGTGGCGAGTTATATGGAGGATATCTTGATCAAAGTGAGCTGCATCTCATATGTTCTGCAAAGATTCATATTATTGACTGTGATTTTTTGTTATTGAATACAGAACAGATCCTTTTGAACAGACAAAGGAATCAAACGTAAGCCTCAAAGCATTAGCAAATATATTACGACGGAGTGTTTTGTTGCCATAATCTGTTTGGATGTTCTACAATGCAGCTCAGCAGCTGTTTTTATACATAGCAGAAAGAAAAATGCTGTTTGATTTAAAATATACATACATTATCAAATCGCTTTTTATGCTCTTATCCCCTTTTTATTGCATTTTTTTTTCTATCCAGAAATAAAGCTATTTTTGCTGGAAGTTATTCCAAAATGAATGACGCTTGCTCTTCAGCTCCATACATCTCCATCAGAAGTTGATATGTGGCGGTAAATTAATAGGCGTATCTCAATCTGATAAGCAGATGCAGTCTAAATATCAACCCAAGGGTCTTGAATTGCTCACTAAATGATATGTTTGGACTGAAAGGGGAAGATTGTCTGATTTCATAATTACCCTGATCATACCCCTGTCTGTCCCTCAGCATGCTATTAGCAAATAGGCAGACTCCAGCGGCAGCGTTGCTGTCAGAGGGAAAACTGCTTTCTGTTAGCCAGCATGTAGGGTTACAGCAGACCTCTCTAATTCCTGTTATAGCTCTTAAACTGCTTTTTTTCCCCACCTCTCTCTCCACAAGTGAAGTCCTAACAGGAACTAACTGGATGTTTGTCACATCTGGCATGGAAACACTGAATATTAAAGCATGGCAGATATCAGTCTATAAAGAGTGACAAAGCTTAGATAGTCATCTTGTTTTTTATGTTTCATTGTTGTGTCTTGGAAGGAGGATACAGGTGAGAAAATGAGCCCAAAGGAAGGATGCAGTGAGCCAGCCAAGGAGAGATTCACATTGTATTAAGATTTGTCATGCATGACGAAAAAAAAAAGAAAAGAAATCCCACTCTTACACAGCAAACGCCTGGCTCCAACATAACAGATTAGACAGTTATTTCCTTGACTTCTAAATCGCCTCTATTGAGCTGTTTCCTTTTGCCATTTGCAGGAGGCATAAAGTGCATCTCTTCATGCTCTGTTGTTGCAGAATATGTTCAACTCGGGCGAGGACAATGGTGATGCCAGCGTGTACGAAATGATGTGCACTGCAGGTGAGTGAAGGACTGATGGGAAGTGGAAGGAGGACAAAGCAAAGCCGGTAATGGAATTGTTTTGTTTTTTTTTCCAAGCACCATCATTATGCTGGGTTTGCTGTTCATTTCCGACCACTGAATATTTTCCCCTCGCTGATCGGCACACCATGTAGAGTTGCTTCCGATTAGCTGTGAAATGACAGTAACAAAAAAAAAAAACCCAGCATGCAGAAACTTCCATCATAACAGTCAACACTTTGTGCATTAGGGACTCCCTCCACCACGCATGCACAGAAAGAGCAAGGAGGAGGAGGAGGAGGAGGAGATGGAGATGGTGGAGAGGAGGAGGATATCTATGCACCACTTGGGGAGAATGACGAATATGACACCATCCTGAAGTCAACAAAACCAGCTCCTATTGCCAATCGCCCACCAGCACCCACACCTCGACCCGAGGGCACCCCGGTGAAGGAGGACAGAACGCCTTACATCACTAAAGGTAACTTAGTTACCTTACAAGTTACAAGTTACACTTTTGTTGCATCATTTGCTCCCACCACCACCCTTCCTTTTGGAGTAAAAAACAACCGAGTTATGCACAGTATGTGAAGGGGAGTTTGGGAGCTCATGTGGGAGGGAGGAAGTGCCTGGAATGTGCATTGCCATTGTCAGTGGAGTGTTGCTGACTAGAGTAGAGTAAGAGAGGGTTTGATGCAGTTTGTTTTGATCCCATAAAAACCACAAGAACATGGTCGCTCCCCGCTACAAAAACAAACAAAAGCGAGGAGGAGAGAAAGAGCCATTCGCCTGCATCGAGAGCCCACGGCCTCCTAACTGTTCAATTTCACAGGCGTGAATATTTCATGAAGATGAAACATCCAAAAGTGACTGGTATTATTAAGGCTTATAAATCATTAAAACAGCTGCGACTTCTCTGTTTCATCTTGCAAGTGCAAACATGCACACAATTAATTGTTATTCCCACAGATGATGTTACTCTGGGCCCTCACTTGTGCACACAGACATGATTAGAACGGTGCAACAGGCAACCTCTCCCCATTATGCAGCTTTTTTTTATTTTTTATTATTGAGCTTGCTTGTATCCAGTGTGCCAACTCTCTGCTACCCAAAGGGACTTACAAAGCAGAAAAAAAAGAAAAAGAAATTGAGTGCACCACTGAACTCCCTGCATCCCAACCATCCCCTCAGTAACAGAAAGGGAACTACCGTGCTGCCATCTGCAACCAATCTTGGCCAGACCAAGGCCAAGTCAGCCAGAATAAGTCATTACACATGTTTTCCATCGTCCTTGTCCCCAGAGCGCACAAGAGAAAAGGAGAGGGATTTTGAGGTTTCCATCTATTGAGACAGTGGAGCTTCAAACCACACAAGGATCACATTTTGCTGCTCACTCTCACTGCCGCAGTGAAAGATGTGAGAGGAGAGATGAGGCTTGGTGGAGGATTAGGCGAGGAGCCAGTTATTGGAGACCAGCGCACCAAGTGGAAATAATGAGGAGTTTTCTTTTTGTTAGTGGCGAACGTCTCGAGCCAAATGAGACCGAAAATGCTCTGAAATGTGAATGAAATTCAGAGTGGAATTACTGGGCGTGTAAGCAACATGGAGAGCAATGTACATACTTCAAATCAAGGTAGAGTCACGTGACTAGAGTCTCTCACTCACATATTTCATTCCGAATAAAGCCATTAAGCCGAGCTTGTATTATGAGGAGGGCAGATGAGAGAGGCTGTGTTTGAACAAGAAATGGAAAAGAGAGACGCTGTCATGGAGGATGTAGTCAGAGGTGGGATTATCTTGCAGGGTGTGGATGTTGAATTCTAATCCGGTGTTGGTCACACAGCCGCAGCTCTTCACTCAAGCTCAAACAGTGTGGCCTTTCATTCTGAGTGCTCACTACCAAACCCAAAAAGCATCATTCAGGGACTCTATAATTCAATCCAGAACTGAATCTGTGTGTCAGTTTTCTCTGCGAGAAACACACACATTTTGGATCCGGAATAATAAATCAGATCATGTGTCATCATGTTATTTCACAGATATTTAGATTTAACCATAGAAGTATTTTGAAACATTAATAGGATGTTTTTTTTTCTCTCCTGTTGGGGATTCATGTAGGTGTGTAAGTTTAGGGTGTGGTGCCATCTTGTGGTAGAAGTGTTCAAATGCAGGTGCACAAATGAAAATCAGCTGTGAGGGCAATGCCACTCTAAGACAATTTGAAAAAAATAACATATGATACTACATATTTACTGAATGTTATGTTTGACTATAGCATATGGTGTTATTATTGTAAGCTGCTCTGTGTTTACAGTGTTCCAGAAGAAGAAGACACCTCAGGCGGACGGTGATCTGTATTCGCTTCCCACGAAACAAGGTGAGTGTCAGTGATGAAAGTGTCACTAGAAAAGCACCATCAATCAATGTCACATTTGAAGCGTTGTAGAACTCATGATTATAAAAATTTAAGAAGATCTGTCTTGGCTACGAAAGTCCAATCAGACCCCGACCTTTAAAAATCTCAGAGTGGACTTGAGGTTGGCCTTTTACAATCATAAGATATATTTTCAGGTTTCAGACAGTAGAGAAGCAGACAGGAAAAAGAGCTGGATATGACATGCAGGCAAGGTCCCAGTCAGAATCAAACTAGTTGATAACATGGGTTACCATCATGTGTTTATTTTGTCAGACTTGAGAGTTTAATCATCAATGTTGGCTTTAGTTAGAGGTTTATCATTCAAGCACACTGAATGACGGAGATGCCATCTATTTTTGCTTGCACTGTCTCCAAAAATATTTCCTCATTTCCCCCATTCTGACGGAATTTGTGTAATCACTGCATATTGTCATTTTTATTTTTCATAACGGCAGAAATGTTCTTTCGCTGACTTCTCTCTTGCAACTGATTGAAATGACATGTTTGGTAACGTCAATTAATGTCAAGGTTGTTAGATAATATGTGTTTTGTTCAATTAATTAAAAAAAATTTGTGATCACCATAAGGGAAATAAGTCATTGCAGCACACCAAGAGTGAGTAAGAGTAAAAAAATCAATAAAAAAGAGCAGGTAGCACATTTAAACACATTTGGGTGCCAAGAAGATTAAATTAAAGTGTGAAGGAGAGAAAGAGGTGCTATATTCAGAGCGATACGAAGCCATTTCTCTGCCTTGCTGTACTGTTGGCGACACTGAGTGACAGATCCAAAGATCATCACAGTCACCCAGAAAATTACTTAACCGCCATCACCTCATGACTCACTGACATTACAGATGTGCTGGGCAAAATCACATTACCCACCAGTCCCCTGTATGAATGCCATCTGGAGTGGGTTTATACCCTGTCTTTTCTTATTCCTGTCGTTCAAAAACACATTTTATTTATGATACATGAAATAGAGCTTGTTAACTTGTCCTCACGGTTTTCCACCTCTCTGTCAGATCTTCTGATTTTACAAAGCAGCATATGTTTTCATCGAGTTGTCGTTCATTGCAGCGCGCGGCCGGGAGGACGGAATCTCTTCCACCTACGATACCTTTGTGCCAAACCAGATACACGGGCTTCAGCAGCTCATTGAGCTCCAACAGAGGGTGAAGGCAGGTTCACTCACTGTGGACGAGGCCCTGGAGCGTTTCAGTGACTGGCAGAGGGTTCAGAAGGGCATGGATACCATCCAGCAGGTAGGACTATCACACACTGTGATCACACTCACACTGGACTTGGAATGAAGAAGCATGCAGGATCAAACCCTAATAAAACTATGACCATCTGTTGCTCGTGGCATGCCAAGCTGCAAAACAAATCGACTCACAATAGAGCGTGAAGGTACAAGGAAGCGTCTACCTCAGAGTAAAGAAAATGGCTCTTTATGAAAGAAATAGCTAAACCAGATAGTGACTTACCACAGCGTGTCTTCCACACATTTCTTTCACAGTGCAAGAAGGGAACATGCAGGTGTGGGTGGTGTGGCACATTTTCAAGCTTTTGTTTAACAGCCTAAAAATCTAAAAAATCATTGATTGGTCAACTTATGTATGCATTCTCTTTGTCAGCCAATGACTCAAGTGTTCATTTCAGTTATCAAACAAACACTGGCATTAACAAAGGTATCTTTTTGCCCATGTTAATTCTAAATAAAGGTTAAACAGTTCAGATTAAAAAGGTTTTGGACGTCAAACATCAAACAGAAAGTGGGTCAATTCATACATAGACCAAGTGGATAATTAAGGGAATGGGGGACAGGTGTGCAGGCAGGTGACGTTCAGGCAGGTGGTTCGAGAAAGGCGGGAAGAATCGAGGACACCTGCTGGGTGGGGAAGGAATGACAGGAGTTGTTGGAAGAGACAGATATGGCAAATGATTAAAAAACAAAAAAGAAAGCTGAAATGGTGCTGACACTAGACTAAGATGAACATGAATATACACTAAAGTCTCCCTGTTCACCGTCTTAATAGACATTTGGTCATATTTAGAAACACACAACTTGAAAAACACAAGTGTAAATAATAAAATCAAGGTTGGCTGAATCTATTCATCTGCTTCACTGTTAATGTTGTTAGTAACTACAGTGCTTTTACTACGAGTAAAAGTTCATTTGAAAAAGTGAATTTAAAAGGTTGTGAAACAATAGCATATGCTTATATAGGAGAAGCTATTCTTTTAAAAAAATATGTTTTTCCTAAAATATGAATTATTACATTACAGGTACAATAGCCATGTCATGTGAGACCACTGTAGTAATAGTTACCAATACTAATAATGTAAAAAAAGATTACATTCTGGTCTTTTTTACATTCTACACAAGTAAAAGTAAAAATATTATTACTGAAATTCAAAGTATAAAATGTAAGTGAGTACTTATGATACAGAAAATGCCCCATGTGATTGATATATTATTATATATTACATTATTAGTTATTATTAGTTAGGCATTTATTGATCCAGGGGGGAAAAAATAAGTATGGGAGAAACTAGAGAGAGTAAAAAAATAAAAGAAATATTAAACTAAAATAATAATTAAAAACTGATGTGAAAGAAGAAAGTGTACAAAATTACAAGGTAAATTGACAGTGGTGTGATTAATGCTGCAGCGGCAGATTAAAGTCTCAAGGAAATATCTCTTCGGTGGAATTGGTAACAATATCTAAACAAGGGGCACAAACTAGACATGGCTTTTTTTAGTAATGCACAATATTTCCCTGTGAAACATAGTGGAGTGGGAGTATAAAGTAGCATAAAATGGAAATACTCTGTACACTACTGTACCGCCACTCTTTACACCACTTTAGTTGTTGCATATTTAGACATTATCTACAATTTTCCAGTGCTCCTCTGAGAAGGTATACCCCAGATAATGTATGTAAATCCCATAATTTGTAAATAAATGAATGTTTTGTGTGTGTGTCAGTCTGATATTAAAGCACCGATCTTGGTCTCTGCAGGAGAAGTTGAGTCAGCTGAGAGCCAGTATCATCAACAACAGAGAGGATGATGACAGTGTCTACGGTAAATATTCTTCTGTCCTAGATATGCGGGTTAAATTTTGCTGTCATCACAGAGAGGCTCCACAGAGCTCAACTTTGCTGGGATAAAATAATACGCAGTGCCGTATAAGTTACACTGATACAAATAGCCATTTTATAAATGACTGTATTAAACTGTACACTGTAAATGGCTTGGAAACACTTCTCTCCCTGCAGATAAAATCAACATCGTTCATCATACACCAAGTAAGTCTTTAAAAACTTATCTCAGTGTGCACAGAGAAAACCTGTGTTTGCATGCCTTTGTAGTCTCCAGTCCCAGTTGCAGTAGTCGGGGAATTAATCCTTAGGGAAGTGTTATTTAATCAAATCCCCAGTGCCGGGTTTTGATCTAGTGAGTTTCACTTGCACTAAATAGAACGCTTTTATTTTCTTTTGCTGAACAATTCTCAGCTGTGCATATTGGATAATTCCCTTCAGGTGTTACAGTGAATGAAAATCGGAGAGGAAGCCAAGAAGCTGAGTCTGATTTTTACAGCAAGCCACTTAAAGGACAGCATGTAAGTTTACTTTGCTTGCCAAAGGAAAGCTTGGCTGCAGTTAACATAAATTTAATGTAAAATTTGCACGATGCTGTATATTATTGGACCAATGCCAAATATCCTTCTTAATTCTTTAGCAGTCAAGTTTCTTCTCGAAAGCTGACAAGCGATGAAGGTAAGACTGAAAACATCTGGTGAATATGGATCCAGTTTTCTCCTAATAACTTCATCTGAAATAAACTCACATTTTTCATATTTTACAGGCTCCATCACACAACAGAGACGATATTCTTCCACCAGTCAGAGACTAAAGAGTTACATTCCACCAGCAGGTTGAATCAGTTTAAACACATGATGTCATTTCAATTGTATCATTAACAATGTTTTTCTATTTTAAAGTAATAAAAAGTAAGGCTTAGCATTGAGTAAAATCTACTGTTATAGGAAAGGAAAGAAAATTATATATATATACACACAATATGTGTAACTTTATTTTAACTTAAAATAACTTTATTTTGAAAAGCACATTTCTTTTTTTAAGTATGTTTTTGCCTCAATTTTGTCCTTTTATTTTGTGTGTCTCATGAAAATTTTCCAATCTAACCCTGTTTGAAAAGATTGAAAGATTTATTCCTATACCCTGACTTCACTGTGACCACATTTGTCTGTAATTTTGTTTAATAATCTTTCACAGTAAATCAACGTCTAAAAAGGTTAAAATGAGAAGTGGAAGAGGTTTTCATGGGTCTGTGCTCCAGGGACAGGGAATCAATTTCTCCCCCTCCAAAACAAAAAAAGTCTTGGCCTGAAAAAACCTTCACATCTCTGCCTCTAGAGGGCGTCCCATCTTTAAATTTGTCCATCACACTCACTGTTTGAAGCAACCAGAGACATCTGGTGAGCCCAGAAGCACCTGCTGACCTCCTGATGGCTGCAAGGGGGGGGGCAGGAAGAAAAAAAAATGTAACCATACATGTTTATGAATGTAAATGGAAAAATAGTCATGCAGCAGGTGAGAACATCAATGAAATGTGCCTCGCTGTGCCTGGTTGCAAACAGGAAACATGTTTAATCTCGGTTTGCATCAGCCAAGACATGTCAACGTGAATCTGAAACATCTAAAATGTAAATTGTGTGACTATTCCAGCTCAGCTCATTGGGATGAATAAAATCATCCACAGTGGGGTGCTATAACAGCATGTGAGAGTAAAATTAAAGGTCAAAGGTTTAATTTTCCTGGGAAACTCACTCTGTTCAGCTGCCATTGTGCAGGCGTGTGTGTGTGTGTGTTTGGAAAAACAACTTACCAATAATTTAATAAATAAAGTTTAAAGAGGCCCTTTTCAAAATGACACCCATTGAATTTCTGAATAATAATACATTTACTGTATATACTTGTCAAAAATCTGAATTTGCTGTGATTTACAAAACTATTCAGGAATTGGCACAAACGCACACGCTCTTTCTCACACACACAGATACCAGTTTGTTGGTACAGCCCAGCCTGTGCCTGAATGAATGAATAAGAGCTGCATGGGGAATTCAGTGAATGCATGGCTAAATCCGAGCTCAGTCTTGAAACCCAGGCAGAGGCTGAGCTGTGTGCCAACAAAGCAGCTGGGTACACGCCGGGCACATTTTTCTGTTCAATCATGCTCTTTGTGAATAATATGTATTAATGCCGTCCCTACTTAGACCTGCCAGTTAGCCTTTGGAGATGATCCGGCTTCAGGACCCCATGGCATTTGAGGCATAT
Source organism: Larimichthys crocea (assembly GCF_000972845.2). Classification (NCBI taxonomy): domain Eukaryota; kingdom Metazoa; phylum Chordata; class Actinopteri; family Sciaenidae; genus Larimichthys; species Larimichthys crocea. The sequence continues at coordinate 7,041,808 of NC_040013.1, forward strand.
GTTTGCCTGTCACCTGCTGAGTATATTTCAGTCCATGCATCAGGCATGGCCACTGAGATAGGCCTTGATTCATCCTGTATGCAAATATCCGAGCGCCGCCACAAGGAATGATTCCCCAGTCGCAGAGACACAAGCAGATTGAGAACTTCAGTGGCATGTGTCACCCACACCAAACATGCTTCTATATGTGGGCAGAACTACATCAAAAACAAGGGATCAAAGATTCACGGTCTATCAAAACGCCACGCTGTATACCCACTGTGATGATGATACGCCTGAAATGTAAATGTAATGATCCAAACTCTAATATCATTTGGTTGATCAAACTGACTTAACTGTAAAGTTAAAGTGTATATTTTTTCAAGTATTGTACCTGATTTTTTGTTTTTTTGTTTTTATTTTATGACACTTCATATGTTATTATAAGGGAATTTTACCTGTTTCTATTCCACATTTATATTTTACAACTAAGATTTCTTATGGTAAGGGTTATGGTAATAGGTAATGTGAAAGTTTTATTTTATTTTAGACTCACATAAGAATTTTGTATGCTGTACTTGGGGCATTAAAGTAAAAAGAGCTTTTCACTGCATGATTATTGTGGCCAAAATAATTCAGAATCTTATATTATCATGGTATTTTAAAGTCAAATAAAAATAATTCAAGTTTTATTGCGCGTCTTCTCTCAACTTTAACACTGGCAACCAGCGTAAAGGTTGGCGTGTGAACCATAAAGCAGGAATGGAAAAGGACGGGAATGATTTAAGAGGTGCCAGATAATTTACATGATATTATCATATATGTATTCTCAACATTCATCCATCCATTATCTGTAACTGCTTATGCTCATCAGGGTCGCAGGGGGATGGAGCATATCCCAGCTGACTTAGGGCAAGTCGCCCAGTTCAGAGAGAGAGACGAACAACCATTCACGCACACATTCACACCTATGGCAGTTTTATTTTAGAGTAATCAGTTAACCTATGAAGTGCATGTCTTTGTGTATACTCACGTGAGAACCCTGAGAGAACATTCAAACTTTTAAATATTATTATTGTCAATAACTGCGAATGTAACTCTTTAGTCTCTTAAGTTAAAGATTTGAATACTTTCCACTGGCTTGCGGCTCATTTGAACATTTTACACACTTTAAAGTAGTGTTTATTGTGATTTTTGCCACAAATCATTGAATGATTATCACCTTATGATCTCAATATGGTGAACAAACCTGGTCACTTCCTTTGCTTGTCTAGAGCTGAGCAGATTGTCTACAGTGTCGGAGTTTTTTTTTGCTGAAAGCATCTGTATGCTGCATCTGTAAATAAGATTTAGTGGTGAGACTGAACCGAAGCAGTAAAATTTTTGCTGGCCGCTTAAAAAACAAAACAACGAGCTGAAAGATGCTAAAAAAGTCCGAGGGTGTAGATCCAAGGCTAGCTGCAGAGTTGGGTGATAATTGTCTGTGGGTTTGTCACACACACCACACATTACGCAGAAAAATCATTTGATTGGCACAGCTTTAAGTTTCCCTTCACACTTTTATGCATTCACTCTTTTGCAGCGAGAATTGAAAATTCCGTTAAAATCTTGTCAGACTTCCCAGTTGGATTTCCTCTTTCCTCTCTATTCCAGCAGCATGCTTGGTCAGACAGTGGAGAGACAGGATTATACAGTCAACGCATCAATAATATAGTTATGACACAGCTCTTAACTGGCGATGGCCTTTACCAATTGAAACATGAAAAGCCAAGCTGTCGTCTCAGTCATCGGCTGAATCCTTCCAGCATCCCAGAGATGCCGCCGGTTCCACGCTGCTGCAGAAACACTCATGAGAGTACAAACACTAGGATAACTAATCAGGGATAACTAGTCTACTGAAGGAGCATACATAAACACAACCATTCAGAACTTCTCCATTATGCACCTTGGCATGCATGCAACACACACAGGGAGGCAAAAACACACATATACACACACATCCCCTCCTTGCTCGGGTCCTCTCTCCGGCCTCAGGATTAGGGCAAAGGATTGTGCACAGCTGCTCCCCAACATCCCCCGATAAAAATCAGGCAATTTCACAGTCAGTGGCATTCTTTCATCCCCTAATCCACACCCCGCATACAGTATAGATGAACCTCACTGCGATGAGAACAAGCTGTTCTGAGCTGACCCCCTCTGGTCAACGCAGACACCTTCGATTTGCTATAGAGACACTGTAGGGTGCAGGAGCAAAAAAAAAGAAGTGTCCGGTCCAGCGCTGCATTGACCTTTACTTCCTTTTTTAGGAACTAATTAGATGATTTTGTGTCAACCTCTAAACATCAGCCTTGTAAGCAAGTTTTGCAGCTAATACAGAAGCAGGGAAGAAGAGAAAAGAGTGTTTTCGTGAATAGTGGTTTCTGGGAGTCAGCTGATTGGTTGGAGTTGAAAATGTCCATTAAAACTAAATTTTAGAGCTCATAATTTTAAAGCACTTTAAGAATGAGCTAAAATTCTATTTGTGCTCATATAAACAGCCCACTCTTAGTAGCAGCCTTGACAGGGGCAGCCATCGTTTATCGAGAATTCATTTAATGCATTTCCTTAGTCATTACATGCCATTATTCTTCATAGTTTTTCCCCCTTTTCAAGTCATTCAGTTCACCCATTTTGTCTGACCCCAACCTCCATTTGCAGAGCAATTATTCACCAAAGTTCAAACAGGGGACAAAAAGGTACTTCACACTAAAAAAGAGAAGGGGTGGACGAGAGAAAAAAAAAAAAAGTATGAATCAAAAGGCAAGGAAATGGAATTCACTGTACAAACGTCGGGGGAATTTCAATGTCCGCCGAGGCACAGTAGAGCTCTGTTCGGTCCTCGCAGGCTGCGGGGTGAAAAGAGCAGCAGCCACAGCAGGGTACATCTATTCTGACAAGTCCTTATGCACACTGAAAAGCCCGAGCAAGGTCTATTTGTTTAAGAAGCAATAGAGCCAGCGGAAGGATGCTGAAGCTTTAACACGATAACAGGATAATTTTATGGTTTGGCTTTGAGACGATGTGAAGGTAATGAAAGTAAAATGGAATGTTTCCTGTTTGCTGTTTGAACATTAACAGTTCAGGAAATTTGATAATAGTTTTTGATTAAAAAAACAAAAAAAACACTGACCTGTGTCGAGAAACAGATCAAATTTAAAACTTTTTAAAAAGACTATATATAACAAGTTTCATCAGGCCAAATGTCCATGGAGACAGAAGTATTCTTGAGGGCTGGGAATAAAATATTTAACAGGAGAAAAGTTATTTTGTTGATTAATTACTCGAGAGCACATAGTTGCTGTCTTCTCCCATCTTTTAATTCTGATTAATGCAAAAAGTTTGGACATTTCTCTCAAAGAGGGCAGCACCTTGCCTATATTTCCAGCAGGACTCCTTTTTTACGCTCTGCGCTTTGAAATGGTTAATGGATGTAAATAATATTAACAATGTGATTCTTTTTTTGATCTCTGAGATGAAATTCTGGTTTCCCTTAACCTCATCCGCAAAGGTCAAAAGTCAGTGTTGGATTCAAAAACTGCACCCATGGGACTGACTTAGACTTACTAGAAGATTCCTCATAAGAATGCTTGTCAGTACCAGGGCTCGGAAATAATCAGATTAAATTACTATTATGTTACTGATTATGAAACAAGGAGCCTAATAGGTTTATGTAATAAAGCTTTTGAACCGTGCATGCATTAATATCATTCTATCAACGTAATAAATTATTAAGCAGCATTAGAATTATAAATAACCCTCATTCAGCCTCTGCTTTTCCCAGAGCCTACAATAATTTTGAGGTTTTGTGCATCCTGTGTGAATTGTGTCCAGATGGTGTTGCTGTACTTTTTGCAAAGCATAAAAATGTTTCAGATCAGACGTGTTTATAATGCGAGTCTGTGTTGGGAACTGTGTTGAAACAGTGTCATTCGTGCTGTCACACAAACCGATCGTGTCTGTAAAGTGTTTCCAGTTTGTGATCAATTTGAATAATAAGGCTGGTGTTATTCTATTTTTCTTATTGTCAACAAATCCCATTAAATTTTTCTTAAGCCCACTGAATCTTTAAATCTTTGTGGAAAAAAAGGCTCACAAATATCTTCTATTATACATTCTTTTGTAAGTCCCTAGAACAGCTAAGCACAGTTTTTAGTAAACCTTTCTCAAACAGGAGTAAAGTGCATTTCTCGGGGACTATGTTCAGATTTTAAAAAAAGAATAGTGTGCTTATGAGTACTTCCAGCAGCAGGGTTGTGTTTGTGTGATCGACTTTAAATAAACTGCAGTGCCCATGTTCCTTAAAATGAAGGAACATTTCAGCCACTGCAACGGTGTGTCTCATTATCTACGTCTATGAATGGAGCTCTGTGTCACATAGGAATAAAGGGATGCATGGACAATACCTGTAGTGTGATCAGTTTATTGTTGGTTTTGGTCTTTTCATGCAATTTGTTGACAATAAAAAAAATATCGTATCACCATATTTATCCTTTATGTGTCTCAATGAGACAGCACTTCCTAAATGTTGAACTAAAAACTAATTACCAGTGTGCTGTAGCTGTACAGACACAATATCCCATTATAGATCATTATATCATATAAAGCTGCTACCCAAGAGGTCTTACAGCTGTTTATTCCATTACAGTATATACATTTTTGTGTGCTGAAATATACAATATGTGAAGTGATCTTTTGTCCTCCTGAGAATTTTATTAAACAAATACTGAACAATCCTATTGTGCTTCAGTGTTTACTCAGAACATAAGCAAACAAATGATTTACAGGTGTGCTGTCAGCTATTATTGCTTCATGTGTCAAGAGATCAGAGTGTTAGCGGAAATATGTCTCCACATGATCATTTGAACAAAACAACAGTCAAGGCAAAAGTGGTGCCACAGGTGTTGTTTATTCACTCGAGTTCCACATCGGGCCCTTGAACACCGGAGAGAAAAGCTGTGCCGCTTTTAGATTACCTTCCATCTATCTCCTCTTTAATGATGGAGAAACAGCAGCTACATCCTGATTGATGTTGGTGAAGGCCAGCAGCACCAGGACTGATCCTCTCACCTCTCCCCGGAGCACGCCTCAGCCTGGCATCTGCTAAAGGGCACAGGTACACCGTCCTGTGCCCTTGTCCCGCCCCCGCCTATTTGATCGGGGGCCAAGAGTGACCCCGCAGAGCCTGCCAAGAACCCCTGTCTGTGGGCCCCAGGCACCAGACTCAGGGGCCCACACTGGCTCCTCTGCTTTTTGAGGCTTTGGGAAGATTAATAGGCCTCCTCTGTAGAGCGCCTTTGTGAGGCAGCGCCCAGGCGTGTTCAAGCTGTTGGGTTTGCAGGAGACGAAAGGAGCAGCGGCTAATTCCTCTGCAGGTCAGTTTGTCTGTTGCTACTCTGCATTTTCAATGACTCAGAAAGGTCACATCCGCACTGGATAAGCCAGCGCAAGAGCCAGGCAAACAGCACCAACTTAGGTAGACATCTTGAGATCAGAACAGCGGACATTTTCACTTTCTCTGTTAGAGCTTGTGCTTGGAAATGACAGGAAATACTTGAATTTATTCGATTAATATCTTCATTGTCGCTGCAATCCCGACGCAAAGCTCCTTTTTGCACATATTAACCCACCGGATGATCCCGCGACCACAGCTGAACAATCAAACACACATCCACACAATGCTGTTTACCGCCACTCTAATTTGGATTATGGATTAATGGTCAAATGAATGACAACAAACATGCAAATGTACATATCATATTTGCACAGCCGTTTCCAGCAGGGGATGCTAATCATAGGCAAATACGCGGGTCACCACAGCGAGCGGTGAGCATCGCTGCGGCTTTGTCTGTCTCGCACATACTCAAGCCGTGCAGATTTTAGGTTTTTCTCCTCACATATCTCCTTACAAACCTGCTGCAAATACCACAATCCAAGCCAAGAATTTCCTCGAATGTACTTTGAACTCTGAATTGAACACCAGGAGAAAATGTTTTTTAAACTAAAAAGTTCTCTGGATTTTATGCAAAGGCTTTTGGCCTGAAACCATTTTAATGATTTTTCTTCTCACTTGGTTGCAGGTGAGAGGCCTTTGATTCTAGTCATGTCACACCTCCAATAGTGCAGCCACCAATAACAGTCTCTCTCACCAGCTTCCTCTCTCTCACCCACACACACACACACACACATATACACACACACATACACACTTCTGGCTGCTCCAGGTGCCAGGGTGTGAAGGGATCAGCCAATCCCAGCACTCGTCTGAAGCTGGATGGTGGCCATCGTGTTATTAAAAGCTACGGGTGAGCTTTGCTGCTCGCCTCTCCTCTGCACTCCAAACGCTTTATGAAAAAATAACTTATGAAACAAAACAGCGTTGGGTAGTGGGTAAGCTTCCAAAAGGGGGAAGAAAAAAAAAAAAAACACATTTGAGTTTTCTGCAGGTTGTCTCATAAACCAATGCACTGAATCACTCTTATCATCCACATGCATGAGCTGATAAGGAATCAATTTATGGGTCATCATTACATGATTGATGTCTCCATCTCGCTGCTCTCTGTGTCCAATGATAATCTTCAGTGATATTATTTCCATAAACATCATTATCAGATCGCGCCGTACTATGTCCTCACTCAGGACTACTGGGAGAGCTGAAGTGCCTTTGATGAGATGAGATCACATTTTAGAGGGAGCTGGCTGCTCTTTGCCTGTAGCCAAAAACAGCCTAATTGTGTTTTGTCCCATATGTGAATTATTATTAACGACGATTCATTTACTACACTTCCTTTGCCAATTTCCTAAATTAAAAAAATACCATGTTGAGATTTACAGCACACCCACCCCCCCAACCCCATTTTCAGTGCCGGCTTACAGCGTCACCATGGCAACTTCCAATCAGCAAGGATGGTAGAGCCTGCCGGCCGTGTGTTTGGCGCGAGGCTCTGAGAGGCGCAGGTGGAGCACATATGGAACAATGGCCTAGCGGAAAGAAAAAAAAAGAAACACTCTGCCCGCCTGTATGTGCCAGCAGTGCCCATTTTAATCCCACCGTTACCTTCTAGTGCTCTCTGATGGAGACGTTCTGCTGCAATCACAGCCTCAGACTGCTGCTGGGCCCGTGCCAGACTTCACTTGACAAAGCCAGACCCAGTGTGCTTTTGTAAAACAATGTCTCCAAGAGTCGTGGATCCACCATCTCTTGATCATTTAGTGTAATCGTTTCTCGCTATCTTTCACTCAAACATCACTGACCTTGCCTGATCTTGATGCAAAACGATTTTTCTTCCCAATTCAAGTTGCATGAAGTCATGTTTTTGGTAGGAAATACCCATCCATGTTAAAGATGTTTTACTGTATGTTGGTACATTCATGCCCATACATACATTGAGGCTGGCTGTTAATGACTTTTGTGCCTCATATGGCTAGTAATTGGGGTAGTAATGTTATGGAAATCACTAGCATGTGCAGTAAATAAATCAATCATCCAAGGGGCCTTATCTATCACTGCACATTTAAGCAGTCAGCTCCTATGTAGGTTAATTAAAGCACAATGGTCGAGGAGAGGACCTGGCACCCGTCCTGCTTATGTTTAAGCCTTCTCTAGGCCCGCTGGGCTGCAGCTTTCTACAGCCAGATGAAATTTGCCCATTTTATCCACCCCCATCCCCAGCTGAATACATAAATCATCTGTAAGGGCCTCAGCTTCGACCCTAAATTCCATGAACAATGGCGTTTGTCCGCAAATACCACACATAATTGCTGGATAGTCTTCAAAGCAGAAATCGTGTTTCTTTGCACTTATCTAGGGGCATATAGCGCAGATTTTTGTGACTCACTTCATCCGGTTTTTGGAACAAATCAATTAAGATGCTGTGCCACATCCAATATGGATATTGGATAAAGTGTGCCACCACTGATTTGCTTTTATGTTTGGTCTGAGCCGTGAGATAAGAGTGAATGACATCTGTGTGTAGGGGGAGATTGGTTGGGTAATATAGAAATGTCAAAGTTCAGAGAAAGGTATATTTCTGAACAAAACTTCTCAGCGTTGGGCAGTCGACGTGCTAAAGTAATGTGAATGTTTCTTTCAGTGAGAAGTGAAAAGCCTTTAAAACATTTCAGTACACTTACCACTTTGATACTCAGGGTTGGTTGTTGTATTTCTAAGAGTCTGATGGAGGGTTTATATGAATTTCTGCTGAGTGTTCAGAGGACAGGGGTTTTTACGGGGACGCGTTAGCTTGCGTTGGGTCTAATGGAACCTAAAGTAGGAGACATGGCCCTTTTACAAGACAATGTTTGTGTTAGTTACTAGCTATTATATCCTCTAGTTTTACGTATATTTGGTTTGTACACTTACTCAGCAATCACCTGGTTTTGTTTACCAAGGCTAAGCTAATGATGGCCAGTACATACCTCCAAATGGCTTCTTTTCAAATCACAATGGCTGTGTCCGAAATCACTCCCTAACCACTATGTAGTGCACTATATAGTGACCACGCCATTTTGTAGTGGTGTCCGAATGTTTAGTGTCCACTATATAGTGCACTGCATGTATCCCACAATTCACCGCGAAATGTAGTGAACATCCGATGGTCACTAACTGAAGCAAGATATCCCATCATGCATTGCCAGAAGTTCTCTGGGCGCGGAAAGGAAATAAATTGAAATAAAAAAGTAAATAAAAAGTAAATAATTGAATTATTGATAAAACACAAACAGCCAGACTGACAGTAGATGGCATTTCTATAGCGCTACATGAGTTTTCTAAAATAACGGTGCATGTTTTTTTCGGCGGATGGATGAGAGGATGAGGATGATGCTTAAATAGAAAACAAAACACGAAAATAAAACATACAGGACAGTAATCAAAAGACTCTAATTTAATAAAAATGCAGTAGTAAATGGACAAGAATTATGTGAGACGACATTAATGTGGTACGTTTTAATTGTGCGACAGCAATGACGTAATTACCAGCGCCAAGAGAAGTGTCCGAAAGTGTCCGAACATTTTTTCTGTTAAGCTCACTATATAGTCCACTACATTTATTTCCCTATGTAGGCAGTAGGGAGTAGGGAATGAGTGAGTGATTTCGGACACAGCCAATATGCTGTTTTTAATTATTATCCACACTAAATATCAAACATGTGCATGTGGAGGGTTTGGGGTAGTTTGACAGAGCTGAGTAATTACAGTAACTAATTACTAAAATGCACTTTTTCAACACTGTGTATACTTATACTATACTACATTAAGCAGTTAACACCTCCTTAGCGTATAACTGTGACATATTTAATATATATATAACACAGTTACGCAATTAAAAAGTGGTTCAAGACAAGTGTCTTCTCTCTCAGAGCAGAGACACCAGGCCGATACAACTCCTTGTGGCCCTCGGCTGTCACCGATAACAACTGTATCTCATTATCCTCCTTGTGGGGGCCACGGAGGTAACGGCGACCGTAAACACCATCCTCCTATCCTTCCACAATGGGCTGTTCGCAGACAAAAGGCACCCTCGAAAACTTGAACCTAAGCCAACAGCTCTATTCATGTTGCCATGTATGGCAGATGTCTCGGTGAGCGTATGGAAGGTTACAAATCTACGTTGCTCATATAGACAACTGCAATGCGTAACTTGAGGCATCTGCAGTGTGTGAGGAGTAGAGGTATTTTTTGTTTTGGTCTTGATATGGTAGATTTTCATTTAACTTAATCAGCAAATGTATTTTTGAGTAGCAGTTGAGCAAGACTTGATTTAATTTTAATGCATTTTAATACATGTGCTTTGGCTTTTTTCCTTGCATTAATTTCCTAAGCACTTTGGTTTGTCAGATCACGATGCTGATGTGATAACTCAAGTGACTGATGAGTTGGTCAACAGAAAACTAATCAACAATTTTGATAAATGACTAATCATTGAAGTCATTCATTAAACAAATACATCAAATATTTATTGCTATCGTCTGTTTCATGTTTTTTTTAAAAATGTTATATCTTTGTTTTTTAACAGTTGGACAGGCAAAAAAAAGAATCTATATATGTCATCACAGGCTCAGGGAATTTTGATTGGTATTTGTCGGTGGTAGCTGGATGGTAGAGAGCTTTATGTCCCATATTCATCCATATTCTTCATATGTTTGTGCCCCAATATTGCCTTCTGTTCCTCTGTGCTGTAATTTTACTATTGCTATTTCTGTCTACCCTATACGTACGACATCTGTTGCATGTCTGTTCATCCTGGAAGAGAGATCCCTCCTGTTTTGCTCTCCCTGAGGATTCTTCTTTTTTCCCTGTTAACATTTTTTGGATGGAGTTTTTCCATATCTGAATCAAGAGTCTAAGGATAAAGAGTACTGTATGCTGTACAGATGTTTAAATCACTCTGATGTAAATTTGATTTAGGGGCTATAGAAATAAAATTGGCCTGATGTTTCACTTTATAGATTAAACATGTAATCAAGACGCTAATTGATGATGGACATACGTCTTTTAAATGCATTTTTAAAATTGTTCAAAGAGAATTCACACACATGAATCTCCGATTCTACATCAGCACAGACAATTTGGCAGCCAATTGCATTGCTCATATTATATATTCATCCAAACAAGCATCGACCGTTCGGAGCACCTGAGGACAACCTATATATGTATACACATAAGTGACATGACATAATAATTCTTGTGTGCGTGACATTGAGGGATGAAATAAAGGACACGAATGTCTTCCCGGCCACATCAAAGAAGTTGCATCACTTATGTTCGAGTGACAGTGTGTACGACAACGATAATAACTGCAACCCTCGACAACACAGTTGGGGAATTCATATTAAGAAGTAGCTCCATATGAAATTCAGAAAACAATAGCATCATAATAAGCACACAGTTAAACATCTCCATCGACAATATGTGCCATTATTAAAAAAGCGAACAAATCAATCATTACTGAGTGTGGCACTCCTGCTTTCATTAGAAAATCATATAGATTAAATGTTAATCATAGCTAACTCTATACTAGTGGGCTTCTGCCAAGATGACAGATGGACCATTAATGAGAATAACGAGGGGATCTTAGTCTATACACGGATATGGAGATGCAACAACAAGCATAACACCACACTTGGCTTCCAAAAAACTGTTATTTAGACAGAAATAGACGACGATAATCAGTATGCACACGAAGAATTGCTTCTTTCCTAAAGTCAAAGAGTATGTGTTAAAAATGTGTGAGATCACTTCTATGTGGATGCAGGCGTGTTTTAGGATGTTTTCATAGTGGGCGCTGCCACAGGAGACTGGGGGAAATTGGTGGTAACACCTGTCACACACATTCAGCATCAGATATTAGAATCCGTCTCTTTTACTGGTCTGTGAACGATGAATAATTACTCTTGTTTAAAAATCTGCCTATTAGCGCTAACCAGGTTATATTGGACATCTGTCTCCGAAAGCTGACTGATATAATTGGCTGCCATCATATCGTGCTTCACTCTCTTGCAAAGCACACTGGCATGACAGGCGTTGAGAAGCGTTTCTGCTGCTGCTCACTCCGGCTTCGTGACGTAGCTCCCACATGTCAGTTTCACGAGTGAGTCAAATGAAATTGTACGAGATGAAAGTTGTGGCGAAAACAGAACACATATGTCCATGTGTGGCGCTCAGTGGCATGTTATTGGCACAGTGTTTTCATCAGGTCTGATAACATATGTTTAGAACTCAGGAGGCTTTGGGCAGGAGGGAATAGCGCGGCGTTTGAAGTCAACTGCCGCATTAAGCAGAGAAGCGGCACAGTTGTGTGGAGATGCTCTCTTGTTCAAAGGGATGGAAGGAACCGCTCCGGGGAGCGTCCAACATCAAGAGCTGACCCCGGCACTGTTTCCCGCTACCTTCTGCCATGCTTCCCGCCGCCGTATGCTGTGATTCCCAAAGACCGGCAGGCCTATGCCATCTGGCCTCACTTCGGATTCCCCGGACACATATTGGGAATCCAAACTATGCCACCTCCCCGTCTCTCCTGTCCCTCTGTGCTCTCTCCCTCTGGGTCGTCTCTGCGCCTCCACTTCATCCCTGCTTGAGTGTTGGCTCAAGTGGAAGGGGTCTGCTCTCCAAGTGATCCCAGTTGCCCTTTTCCACTTTAATCCCCTTGTGATGGGATCCAGTAGGAGCCCTTTAAATTCAGAGGGAAACGGTCGATAGTTTTTAAGATGAAGGAAAATCCCCAGAGGGTTATCCACCTAGTGTAGTCTGTCGCTGTCGTAGGGTGCTTGGTTCGTTACATGACCTTCAGTTGGCTTTTTTTATGATCCGCTCCTCTTTGAACACGACTAATATTTCACTCCATCTCAGCCAAGAAAGCCCAGATTCGTACAATCCAATACCTCAGATGAAGAATCTTATGGTACACATTGGTTGGTTGCTTGAAATCTTTACCAACCTTCCAGTTTTAGAGTGCTACAGGGACACACAAAGAAAGAAGAGACTCCAGGAAGAGAGCAGAAGTGGGCCGTACAGTATGTTCTGTGGCACTGCCACAGATTTCACACTCTTTTTGTGTGTCTCTTTCTCTTCCTCTCCTCTGGGCGTCGTCTCAGTGGGGAATTCGATTCCCTAATAACTGGGGAATCAAAGTTGGACAGCACCACTGCTGAGAATCATAAAGGAAGCAGTGGAGTGGCTGGCCATTCATTCATCCAGGCCCATTACAACGTATACCAGATGGACACTACACGTCACCGGGTGACATCTCAAGACAGCCGCGGCCGCCTGCCTGCACGGCTTGGAGAAGATGAAAGTTATGAGGGAGACGGGAGGCAGGTTGCGTCAAACAGAGACAGATCTGATCAACAACTGCACGGAGATGAAATCAAAGTGGTTGAAGCATGTGGCGTGAGGCATCTGGTATTCTTGCAAACAGAAGCTAGCCTAGCTGCCAACGCTTATGGGGAGAGTTGCCTCCCCCACACGACAGCCTCAAGCCAGTGGAAATGCTACTGCCTTTTAAATCAACAAGAGGTGGCAAAGAGGTATTATTGTCAGTGTGTCCAAGTGTTTTGTTTTTTTTTTTCTTTTGGAGGGGGGGGGGGGGATTTTTGCAGGTACTAAAGACACAAGACAAGTATATGACAAAAGTCCTAGGCTGGATTCAAACCAGGAATTCATGTTTACATGGCACACACATTTTAGACCACCAAGCTGCCAGGACACCCCCTGTGCTGAGTTCCTAACACAACAAGTCTAAACAGTAGCTTATTTATTCAAAGTAAAATCAATAGCAAAGGTGACATTAGGAATTTGTGCTTGCTGGAAAGACGCCAGTGCATCTGCTCAAATCCTGGACCACTTTTCTTATCTGTAACGGGAGCCAAGATCTGATAGCAGATTTTTTAAAATGGCCTTTCGCTCTGTTTTACATCAGCAAATATTGTTTTTTCATTTGAGATACAGGATTCTCACAAAAAAAGCTGATTACAGAATCCCGACAAATTAAATCGGAGGTGATGTAATGCGGGCTTATGTGCTGTATAACAACATTATGCATGGTGTATCTGTGTACATCTGTACGTCAAGTGTAAAGAACCTGTCAAACCCTCTTGGCATTGATTTTACATTTCATACTACTTCCTGCATAGAGCACTGTGAGCATCTGATCCCCTAATCTCAGAATGCCAGCTTTCACTCAATGTCATCTGCCAATGAGCTGCAACCAGGCGCCCATCCTGCCTCTGGCACCAGAACTGCACCCATCCAGCTTGTGTGCGCTAATACCCACCGTTGCTAGGCTACAACGAGAGGAATCAAATTTAGGTGGCTTCCACAGCTGCGCTGTACTGTTGTGCACCGAGGGATATACATGGCAGCGTTCCCAGTATGCACCTGGATGGAATGAAACAGGAAGAAGTCTAATCTACTAGGTACAGTAGTGGCTGTCTGGCCTGTGTTCGTCTCGAAAGTATGTCCGGAAACAAGAGGAAATCACATTTCACATTATAGATTTTCAGATTTTTTTTTTTTCTTTTTTTGAAGAAGTCTTGTACTGTTGACCAGGTCAACGGGTGTTATGTGTTTTACTGACAGCAGGAAGGTCAGTGGGGGACTGTGAGTATTGGGTTGGGAAAGGAGGGATTTTATCTGGAAACTGTTAGCTTCTGGTCTTATTGCAAGCACTCTCTAAAATGGTGCCATGAGGTATTTAAAACTGAGCCATGTAATAAACAGAAACATGTGGGATTTAGCAGAAGTTGGAGGAATCTTGTGATAACACAAATCTAGAACAGTCCGGTTTTTCTTTATGGACCCATAATTCTGTTGCTTTTTAAGCTTTCAATTGTACTTTACAAATATGATTGCGTCCTCTTTTAATCAGTTCACTGCATCACTGCACACTCTTCATTCCGATCTGTGAAACTACAGAGTTGTGAACAATTGGCTGCGAACAGCCTTTTTCCAACATGCCAAAAACCATAAAGGGCTTCTCCACAGCTGACTTCCTGCATCTTAGTTTTAAATGTAATCACTGAGTCGCGCTGTTCAGACATTGTTAATTCACAGTGAGTTCACACAACTGTAACAACATGTTTCAAAAGAGTCGTGTGCCAAAGGCTGAATTGATAGGTCTTATAAAGCATGCCGGGCTGAAATTAACAAGACACTTATGAAACAGTCATCAAAAAGGAAGGCCTTATTGAAAAGAAAAAGGTTAACAATCTCACAGGACCATGGTGAAAAAACTTTTTGAAAATAGTTTGACATTTTGAGAAATACTTATTTGGGCTTCTCTTGCCAGAAGTTGGATGCATTCAGACACCGTTTGGAGTCCACACTGGTTGCTTGACAATTCACAGTGACTGCTACAGGAAGTCACTACACACGGCCAAGAAATAATCAGACAAATAACCACAACGTGGAATTTTGACACTAAAGACGCTAATTATTGAGATTTTGACCAAGACAGACTAGCTGATTCTCTGTTTTACAGCCTTTATGCTAAGCAAAACTAGTGGTAACCTTATATTTAGTCTAAAAAAACATGCGTGGTGTTACTCTTCTCAACTAACTGTCAACAAGAAAGCCAATAAGCACATTTCGCAACTATTTCTTCATCGAAATTGAGTGTGTATTGAACATAGCAGAGCATAGAGGCCTCTGGATGTGCCTCTAAACTTAAGAGGTTCAACTTAATTGAATGGTATTTGGCTCCTCGTACTCTGTCTACACTTCTAAAACTAATTTCCATTGAATTCCTTGTAAAAAAGCCAACGTCGCTCAAGTCGCACATTTGACTCTGTGAACGCAATCAGTGAGAGTGTATTCCAATATTTTCTTTTACTCTGCCTTGGTATATA
The DNA here is from genome assembly GCF_000972845.2 of Larimichthys crocea. NCBI lineage: Eukaryota > Metazoa > Chordata > Actinopteri > Sciaenidae > Larimichthys > Larimichthys crocea. Next base: position 7,057,168 of record NC_040013.1, read on the forward strand.
AGAACACGATTGGTAATCCTTTCACGTGTAACTTCAAAGCAGGACTTAACCAGTGGGTGGAGAGCAATCGTTTAACACAGGCTGTCAATGCACACTAATAAATGCCCAAATACACTTTCATTTGAAAAAGGGCCAAGTTCCTGGACTTTGGGATCCACCCCCTCTTTGATAGACGTACGCTTCCTCTGCTGCATTTACTGCACCAACAAGCTTTAACTAACCAAATGGGCATTGTGGTACCAATTAAAGGAGCAAATTATCTTTGCTGTTATCTTCAAAGTGCACCAGGAGCTGGAAGAAGCTGAATATTTGACCAGTGTTTTGTAGGTTTATCCCAAAAGTGCGAAATAAATCCTTTCCCTCCTCTAGCTCCTCCTTGCCACTGTGAGCCAGAAACAGATGCTGGTGCCACCATGTTGCCAACTCTCCCAATGGCAGAGAAGATGACAGAAGCTGCCAAAAAAAACTGAGTCTCCTTCAGTGGAGGAGGCTCAAGTGAAGTTGAAGTGCATCCTCTGAAGGAAACCGCGATTGTCTCAAACCTTAAATATCTAGAATATTCATGTGGACGTATATGAAATAAAATTTTTTTGGCATCATTATCAAACAAAGTCTTTCATTTGAAAAGAAAGCACACACATGCGATTCATTTCCTGTACTGTGTTTCATCCTGTTCTTCATTCTTTTCTTCCAGGTAGAAGATGAGTTGTCGTGACCAAGAGGAAGAAAGTAAGAAATAATTTTAGACCTACATGCGACCTTTCCTCTCATCTGTACTTGTACGTAGGAGTGTATTTGTTTGGCATTTTGAACTGAATAGGTGAAACGGGCAGGTGAGGGAGAGCTGGCAGAGGCTGGCAGTGGGCTGATTTTTGTTCTATTGAAATGTAAAAATGTGATTTCTGCCTTCTATTATGAAATCAGATACCTGAAATGATCCAAAAATGTTGAACATTTTGGTAGTTTGATATAACAGCGTACTAATGGCCATTTCTTTTCCTTATTACATCACACCTCATTATCAAGAAAACAGTGGTGAAAAGTAAGTACATTTACTCAAGTAAGTACAGTCTAGAGGTATATACTTTATTTAGCTACATATATTTCCATTTTATGCTACTGTATATTCATACAAACCCTTGAGGGCGCAGCAGTCTGTGGGGACTTGGCTTGGGAACCGGATGGTGGTCGGCTCAAGTCCAGCATGAGTGTGGACTGGTAGCTGGAGAGGTGCCAGTTCACCTGGAGCAAGTTACAGAACCCCTTACTGCTCGGGGGGGTACTGCTATGTGGCAGCTCCATCACTCTAACATCTCTCCCCTTTTTACCCCACAACCGACATTTTACTAATATTAAGAATTTCAGCAATATATAAAATATCTAATATTAACAAAGTCTTACAAAATGGTGACATTTAATTGCTGCTTATATGTTGCATCAGTAAAAATCCGATATTATAATATATTCTGAATCAGAATCTGAGTAGTATATGTTGCTGACACTTTTTAAAATTAAAATAAAATAAAAAAACTCCTTTGAAAAAAAAATTATTTTACTTGTAATGGAGTATTTCTATATTGTGATATTGATACTTTTATTAATCCACCTCTACTGAAGAGGTTCAATGTTCAGGTCACCCAGGCAGAGGCCACGCAGCAGTGTCCTCTGGCCTAGCAGCTGAAATGTTTGTGTGTTCAAGAATACACATAATATATATAATTTATACTGCACAGATGAGCTGTTTTGTAGTTCATGAGGGTGACACATTTTTTCAACACTGTTCGTGAAAATAGTGAACGCAGATTTACACTGAGTGGAGTACTTATAACAGACGAGTTGTTGAAATGTCAGATTATTTTGTTGTGCAATTGCAAGATAAGGGAAAAATGTTGAAAATATTGCCTACTGGAATGTGTCCAAGTAAAGTAAAAAAGTTGAAAATATTGCCTACTGGAATGTGTCCAAGTAAAGTAAAAAAAAAACAAATCGAGAAAGACGTTTGATCAGATTACTAATAAAAACTCCAACTTGTCTCAAATCTGTATTATAGGCAACATAAAAAAGAAAGAAACCAAAAATCAACATATATCAGAAGAACAATTACAATTATAATTATTATAACAATTTTACATAAAAAAAAAAAATTCAAAGTGTTGCTTGAAGGATTGAGCCAGCTTCGACATACAATGACCACTGTTGGAGGCCTTATGAAATCAAATAGCTATATATTGCTTGTGGGAACTGGCATATCTGAAGACCTACAAGCTTCTTTTTCTCACACACACACACACACACGCACACACACTGTGTCTCACGCCCCATGTGAACACTCATCTTTAACGAGGGGAGAGCTGAAACCATGCGTGATTGTTTTAGAGAGGCTGCCCTAAAGGCACGTTATCACTCAATGCGGGGACTGCTTCTCCCAGTCATACGTCCCCTCTTGTTGATTGTGCAGCGTGGATCAGCAGCAACAAAGGCATCATTAGTGGGGCTTTGGTCCCCACCAGGCTCGGGCTAATTATGAATGGGGGGCCCGGTAATAATTCAAGGGCCCATCGGTGCAGCTTGAAACTGAAGAGAGAACTTCACAGATTCAGCGGCGGCGTACTCGGGCCCATCTGCCTCCATTTCCCAGCCACCTGCCTGAAGATCTGACCCACGTCAGCCACTAGGATGGAGCACCATTACACACAAGAGAGAGGCAGAGGAAACATATGGGATTTATACATCGCTTTAATGAATGATTTGCAGTGGTCATTAAAAGTGTTGGACAATTACCTGGTTAGGGCATGATGGCCTGCCTGGTAAATTGTTTAACAATTGTTAATTTTACATTTATTTCAGGATCTAGAGGGGAATTATCTCGCCTCTCTCGCATGCTGGAGATAGTAAAACGGTATCCAATGTTTGCTGTGTGTGCTGCTGCCTGTCTTGGCAAGGACACAGTGGAAAAAAAGGTTCACATACGCACACACAAATTCAATTAAAATGATAGATATGGGGGAAGCAATATAGATACAAGTGTAAGAAAAGTCACTTTTCTGTAGAAATTTGTACTTCTGGAGATTAAAAAAAAAGATTTTCTATCATCTATTTAATTCACTAGTGGTTTTGTATTGCTCTGATTACTACAGTAATTGTTATAGATTCATAGAGAAGTGATCAGCGTTTCCACCAGAAGAGGGCAGTATCCATTTTCTTAATCACATCTCAAGTGATTTCCCTCTTGGCCATAGCAAGCACAAACATTGCTCCAATTCCAAACCACACAATAGAGGGAATTTGAAAGTAAACAAATGAGTCCGATGGGATGATCAGCATTCTCAGATTCGCAGCATAAACTCTTTTCCCATGGAGCAGGCTCATAATTTCAACAGGGGCCTCGGATTTATCTCTCAGCGCTTGATTCATTTGGTGACGAAGCAGCACTGATTTATAACAGAGCTCTCATTTGACATCTTTTTTTTAAAAAGAAGAGAATCTAAAAGAGGAGGCGAGAGCTAGATTCAAACGCAACTTTGGGAGAGGCTGCAGCGCTGTGGGGTTACACATCATTTATAGATGCTGCGAATGCGTGTATTATATCATTTCACATCACTGATACTGTAGTAAGTTCAACTAATTTGAAGTGTGAGCCATTCGGACAAACTGGAGCCATGAAGTATTCATGAAATCATGAGGTGTAGCATAAAGTGGGGTGGCTGGAATGCAAATCAAGGACATGGTTTTCCTTCCAGATGCTGATGAATAACATGGTCAAGCATACAGTATGTTCAGTACCTCGGCAGCATGCTGATACGAGACCTGAGAAAACTCACAAAGCTTTTTTGTTAAGTTAAAATCCACGTCCTGCCTTGGAGTTAACGTTGCTTATGAGCGTTGACGGAAAGGCATCCAGCTCATTCTCGATGTCCTCTCAATCAAATGTGAATATGTTAAGTATTTAGCAGTCTGTCCAGGTCACTCATTAATATGCACCATCCTCATAAAGAGGTCTTTTCTGAATGGAGCAGCTAATTTGAAAATAATCCACAGTGGCACACAGCTTTTGTCGGCGATGACATCACCCTGTGGATTATTCACGCAGCTTGCAGAGAAGGTTTCCCAGCGATGGGTTCAACACTAGTTATAAGTGCTGCCTTGAGGCAATGAGTCCTTTCTCTTTTGTTTTCTCTCTGAGGCTGAACTCTTGCGGTCAAATGCAACCTTTTACAAGAATGAGCGACAAAATATTATTGTAAAAAAAAAAAATTAAAGACCTGAGTTTTGTGCTACTCTCTGCCGCGAGAGAGCAAGTCATATTTGTGGCGTATAATGCAGACCTGCGGTGAGGACTTGCCTTCCCTTCTCAGTTCCAGAAGCAGAGAGGGACTGATTGTGAGCTGAACAACTGAGTCACAAAAACACAGGGCTGGTTTTGATCTGGATTCAATGGCCTGGAATAACTGGCCCCCGAAGAGCTCTTGTGTCAAATGGTATCTGTGACAGGGAACAGAGAATGGGGATAAACATGCTGCATTTAACATGTGGACATAACACCTCCCCCTCACACCATCTGGACCAAAACAACCTCATCTTCAACTACTAAAAAAAAAAGATCTTGCTTTGGTCGCATTTCATAAACTTTAACTAGTCACAGATCCTCATCCAACTAACCGGTTCTGAATGAGCTCAATTTTCTTGAAGAACTGCTGCGAAACAAGCAGCAGAAGCTACAACATGAGCATCAAAATCTTCCTGTTTTAACAGGCAGACTAACGCACAAGGAGTGACGCATCGACAAGTTGGCTGACTCCCCCTTTCCCTTTGAATCGTCCTCTGCTTTGTAATGTGAGGGTGTTTGGAGGCAGGTCAAAAGGCCCTTTCAACCCAAGTCCTCACCTACTTCCTAATGAATTCCCAGGGTCCATCAACCTGCAGGCGCTCCCATACAAGCTAACCAATGATTACACCTTGAGGGGGAGAGGGGGCGTGTGGAGGAGGAGGAGGGAAGAGGCTGGTGAGATAGAGCATCCCCAGTATACACACACACACACACACACACACACACACACACACATGCAACCTCACACACAACCACTACCACTACCATCACCCCCCAGATTGGAGGCAGGTGCAGCAGCAAATCAAGCCTCATTAGCTGCACCTTCTGCTAGCGTATACCGTGGACAGATGGAAGCTCGCCCTCACATGTTACCTCACATCAGATGGCAGTTGGAGGAGGGTGGCTAGGGGGTAACGGGGAGGTACAACTCGCCCCCTTCTGCCGGTACTACTTCCTCCGAGCTACAAGATGCCCCTAAGTGCAGATCTAGCACCAGAATGCTCCTTAACCTTAATCCTGCTGGCAACTACGAGTTTCCAGAGAATATCTGACATCAGATCAGTTGTAACTTATTCCCCGTCAGGCCTGGCCCTGGTTAGAAAGGTGCATGCTTTGCCCAAGGAGGAGTCACGGACCTGCAGAGGCCCCTATGGATGTGTTTCTGCTGAATCCATGTAAAAAGAGCTGGGAGCGTGCACAGGCATCCGATATGCTAAGACACACTATGGGGCCACCAGGTAAGCGACAGAGCCTCGACTACAGGGTATCACATCGCCCCCTTGTCCTCATGGCTCTGACACAAGATCCTGAGCAGCTAATTGAGGCAACGGTGCAATTCATTGGTGCCAGGCCCAGTGTCAACACCTTCTTCAAGGTAACAGCAGATTTATCCCCATCCCGCTAGGGACGCGGGTAGAAAGTGTCAAGGGGAGGCTGTGTGCAAATTGATGCTGTCTGTGTGATAAGAAATATTGCACATGTGCTTTTTAACACAGAGCAGGGTTGTCAGAACTGGATGGGTTTAGGATGCTGGAATTTCCTGTTGAGCCCCCCTGGAGGTGTCTTGGGTCTAATTCTGTAAATCATCTGTGAAGACAGATGCCCGGTTGATGACAGACAGCAGCTCAGTTTAACACCGGTTTTTCCTCAAATCTCAGGTGAAAAGGATAAAAAAAAAAAAAAAATCCAACTTAACCGGTCACTTCTAGAATCTTCATCAGCTGAAAACCCAAGGAGAAAGAAGTCACAGGACTGGGCACGGTGATTGGAAAGCAGTGCATTAAGCACCGCAGGTAACTTCTAAGTGCTTTATCCTCATAATGAGGTCAGGCCCAATTTTATGACTTAGATAAGTGGTGTTTTGGCATGTCATTATGTATAATTAATCAAAAATATATATTCTCAAATTTAGATATAGGTCTATGACTAAATTTAGGTTTAGGTTCACAGGGGGTGGGGATAGAGAAATTCTTAAAAGGCTGGTGTTGCAAGGAAGAATGAGGGCAATGGTACAATGGGTACTTTGTCTAGACTTGGTAGCTAGTGGAAGGAGGGGTCACTGCGGTGGGAATGGAGCTGTGGCATTAATGGATTGAACTTAACTGTTTTCTCACCGTTTGCAGCCGCAGCAGGCAGCTGTTATCAGCTATTATAACCTACGTATACTACCTACCCATCACCCAATGTCTGTCAGATAAAGTTAGCGACTAGTTAGTAAAGTAAGTGGAGCATTTAGCTACTGTAGAGCCAGAAACTAGAGCTAAAAGGAGATAAAGTTGGACTTAAAATCATCAAACACAACTCCGAATGCTAAGGCCGCTTGATGTTTAAAAATGCAGCTGCTTCTTACATATTAGCCTTTATGAGGTGATGATAGGTCATTGTTGTGTTTACAGCTTGGCGGGCTGCCCCCATGTGGCCACAAAAAAAAAAAAAATCAATTAATGCAGGTTTACGGTTGCATGATAAAAATGTTCAAAATGGATAGAAATGCCAGGAACAATCTGTACCGAGCTGCGTCTCACAGTAAAAACTCTCAGGGTCACGTCAGGTTAGCTCACCTCCAGTCTGACTGGAAGCTATGTTTTCTAACACTCCCTCCGTCTTCCCTTCATTTACTGTTTTATCCGCAGCAGTGTTAGACAGAAGGGACATCAAGGTGAACTTTTTTTTTTTTTGATTATCGCATACATTTCTTACATTTTTCGAGGCTCTGTCAAATTCTGTGAGAACAGTCATGTTCCATGCGTCAAGTCCTTGTGTAAATGAACTGCCTCCATCTTGACATTTTTAACAAGATTAATTTCAATCAAGCTGCTGAGGAGGTACTTCTGTTTGGCTGGGAGCTAATGAAGAGAAACAGACACACATATGCGGCTCCTTTGTTTTTTTTCTCCTCCCTTTTTCTTTTTTTTTTTTTTTCTTCAGCATCCCATCCTTCGATCTACCCCCAGATCCATACGCCATATGGGAAAGTGTGGAAGAGAAGATCCAAGAGCTCCTTGCATGTTCGGTCTCTCTCCAAAATGCAGCTGAAAGAATCAAAAAGTCTCCCCCTCTTGTCGCGTTCACTCCCATGGGCACATGAAAGTGAAGGTTACACTTGCAGCCCTTTTAATGACGGCCGTTTTTTTTTAAGGGGTTCTGTTTCATTTAGACGAAATCTTCATTGTTAATCCGTTGCCTGTTGCCAGGTTTGAACATGCAGTGCCATATGTTGTATTCTGCCTCGCTACCTTACTTCTAAACCAAGGATTTCAAATTTGTCATTTTGATATGCCTCACAACAAGACAGCCTGGTGGTCTTTTGTTAATGCATTTCAAAACCTAAAATGCAATGCTGAGAACTGTTAGGGACCCCATGCATGATTAAAACCCCGGGAGATGTTCCCTTAATATTGAAGGTAAAAGCCTTGAGAAAGGTTTGAACAAAGAACACCCTTACATACTGTATCAGTCTTACATTAAACACACAAACATTGCTTAGTAGAAGTCGGTCACAGTTTCCAGCGTCAGAGGAGAATTCTCGCTCAATCACGTCGATGTGCTTCAGCCAAGATGAAGTCTGGAAGCCATTAACAGAGAGTATAGCAGGGCTTCAGCAGAAAGTACAGTAAATGTTAAGCAGGTGAGGGATTCAAAAGCTATAATGATGTGAATTTTACTCATCAATCTTCTGCAGAAAAAAAAAAAGAAGCTGGAAAAAGATTTTGTGAAGTCTGCAACTTTATTTTCAGGCTTTGGCACTATTTCTTTTAATCTCTCGCACTAGAAAACATCTTTTGTCACTGTTAAAATGTGCTGCAGGAGCCACATCTTTGCAGAAATACATAAAATATATGCAGCGGGACCTTCTTGTGTGTGTGTTTAGGGGGGTTACATGAGGTGGATGTTTATGGATATACCATACTTAAGATACCAACACATTATATATGTGCATTATATAAATAAAGCGCTCTCCACCCAACATAAACAATTATTCCAGCAAGTATTTTCACAGGTGGGAGTGCAATATTATTGTGCCAGAGTCTATACATTGCACCATTCATCACATAATTACATTTTCATGAAGTAGATTGCCTCCTTATTGGCTGTCACTTCGACTCTATGCTGTCAATGAGAAAAGCCCCTTCTGCTGTCCGTTCCATCAGCCCATCTTTATTTTGCATACCTGCCAACACAGCCATAAAGAAATTACCCTAATCATCACGGTAATTAACATCAATAATTATTGACAGTGCCACGAACTGGAGAGGGACGATGGACAAAAGAGTCGATTCCTTTGTTGAGCAGTTTGAAGCCAATTTCCTGGAAGATGCATCATTTCCGAATGTGCTGTATGTATGGAGCGAGGTATAGGAACCAGGTTGATGTCGTATACTCGCTAATGTAGAGTGCCAACCGATAACAGCAGGTGAACACCCCCACCACCACCCAAGACACACACACACAAACACATCACACACATAACCTCCCCCCCCCCTCTGCCTGCATCTCTTCTGTTTGCCAGGAGTGCACCTGCAGCTTATTATCCAAGCCTTTAGGTTTATAATGTAGCGCAGGTGCCAAAGTGCCAAAGCACCATTGTATCACACACACACACACACACACACACACACGAGTCAACAAACAGAACAGGCACCAAAATGGGCATACACACTTACAGATGTGCGATGATTAATTAATACTATGGTAGGTAAATTCTAGGCATTGCTCCCTCCTGGTGTTGGGAAACACGGGGAGCACATATGGGAAGAGTCAGATAAAAGTGAAATAGCACTTATTTGAAGAAATCAAGTTGTTACGTTAAAACGCGTTTCTCAGCCGTGATGCCGTAATGTACTAAATAAAGGGTTAAAGTTGCTCTGTCTGTTGTTTTTATGGCTTCAATAGTAAATCGTAGTATAGGCATGAGGTCACTATTATAAAAAATGACAACTCTGCCCTTTATTTGTATATGTGTAAAGCTGCAAACAGCAAACCTTTTACTCACATGTTGCCTCTATCATCTGTCCAAAGAACCAATACCGTAAATTCTAAATAATTTAGCCAAAAACAAATGACTGCAAACACCTGACTGCTTTATACCGTCACCATTTACCATATAAGACCTGATCTGGCCTTCTCTATGCGTCTGTTGATCAAGAAGGTGTCTCAACCTCAAAGTGTTGGTGCACACACTCCTGACAAACCGGCGATTTGATGTGGTGTAAATGTGATATATGCTGATGTGGTACAGTGAGAAGTGATGTAATAAAACACTGAGGGGAAACGCTCACCTATTCTAGTGAGATACTGCCTCGCAGGCAGATATTTAAAAAGGAGAGCCGAAAGCTGCACGAGCAATACTCCGGTGTATTTATCTCAACTTGTATAAACATTTCAGCACGGAGCCTTTCTTCAGTAAGAGAACGACAGTCACCTGACTGGCATTTATACTGACTGAGACAGGTGTTACAAATCAAAGATGATCAACCTGAGTTCAGCCCAAAGCCTCAGGTGTGTCACGTTATCAAGAGGACAAAGAAGGAAACAGGAAAAAAGTCAAAAAAGATGAATGTCTGACTTCGGATACTTACGTTCACTTCTATGTAGTACACTGTGCAACATTTTAGCTTTTCCTAGTCGCCAAATTGCAACCGGTTGGAGCATTACCACCAACATTTGACTGCCAAAACATAAACATAAAACATATGCACAGCTTACATTGTATATCTTAGTACTCACCACAACCGCTTCAACTTCATCAGCATTTGCAAGATACTAGTAGTCCCTCCCCTTACACTACATAACCAACATGGTTAAAAAAAAGTGTCCAGCATTCGACCATTATGAGTCCACCATCCGGGTACTCACAGTACACTGTATTTCACCGAAATTGGCAGTGTGAAAGCACCCAAGTACCTGTTAGTACTTAAACTAGCAGGTATGAAAGTATGCACATTCAGATATTGCATAGATCTCACATTCATCCATTGATTGCTCATATTGTAAATGTGATTATACAAACACTGATTTTTATGAGTAGAAATAAATGGTTCAGAGTTATGACAAAAATGTGGCATGATATAGAAACCATATGTTTACTCCCTGAGGGTCAAGGGTCAGATTCATGACCAGCAGCCCTGAAGCTAGAAGGGATGTAGTGCGTTGCTCAAGGACACATAAGCAGTATGGATCCTTGCTCCAACCAAAGGGCGTTCTGGATGGTTACCCTACTCCCTATGACATTTAGCTGAAAAAACAAAAATGATCTTCTCCCTGAACTAGGTCTGGTGCAGCCCTCGGCATGTGCACGTTTCGGTTGTAAACTAACAGAAATAGCAACTAGGTCCCTCGTCTAGCGGATCAAACTCACTTTACTGCAAAATGTTCATGCCAGGCCTCATTATTTTGCAGTAGAGAACATCTGTCTTTGTTAATTTCTAGCATACTGTATCTTCATATTGTTCAGTGAAATAGAAACATGCAGCGAATAAAAAAAAAAAAAAAGAAACTTGGTTGGTGCGTTTCTTTACACACTTTGTTTGGTGATGATTTTGAGCGCTGAATTGATGGGAAACCACAGGGAGCTACAGGCGGGCTGAGACACTGACCACAGGCACCCCGATCCAGACTCAGTGACAGACCTTGTGGTGACATCTGCTTTTACTCAAGAAGAGCACTTCAGCACTTAATAAAGCATGTAATCACACTGTTGTAACTTGGGAGCAGACAAAGCAATGCAGGCGCACAGTGAACGCTTCATATACTGACTTTTTCCCTTTTTCAGAAATGTCTGTTTCTGCTTATCTGATTTCAGTTTATCAGCGATTTTACATTAAGACCCAAATGAATGCAAACAGCTACTTAAAGCTTGTATGATTGATTACAGGTCTTTACTGCACAAGCAAGAAAGCCATTTGCAGCAAAATACTACTGTAAAGTTGTTGGTCTTTTTTTTTCCTCTCTCTCTTCATACACCTGCATGCAATTTTCTACATGTAAGTGGACAGGAAAAGGCAAAGAGTTGTAGTTAACATTTTTAATCCCGATGTAATTTAGCAGGGTGAAAGCTGCATGTCACAACCAACAAAAGGGGTTTTGTGGGCTCTATGACAGCTGGGTTACAGTTCTTCTTGTTATCACCCAACAGGACATGCTGATGAGGCGAACAGACCATGCCACATTGCTGAAATATTTTACCATCTAAAGATAAAAAGAAAAAAAGAAAAAAAAAATCTCCCATGTTGTCTCTCAGGTTTTTTGCACAGACAAAATGTTAAGGCTGCACCAGCTTCACACTGCACAGGCAAGCTAAACTGAAACTCACTTTGAGTGTGTTCTCTGCATCTCTTCTCATATTTCAGCTAAACTGCCTCCTCGCCAGGGCCAAGGAATGCATCAAGCGCCATAAATCAGAGGCTTGATAGGAACTTGGCGGCCGGACAGCAGTGCAGAGAGCTGTGTTATGTAGCCACAGTACAGTAAAGATGTTTTAAGGTGAACATTACCATCTTGGAGGAAGAGAAAAACGAGGGGGAGGATACTTTGATTCAGGGGACTTTTGTCCAAATGACAGAGCAATGAAAGCCCTTCTCACCTCCTTCAGGCCTTTGCTTTCCTTTACTTGTGAATCACTATGATCACCAGCAGGAATACAGGCCTCAAACCCCAGTCTGGCGCTGCCTTTAATTTTATTTATACTGTACGGTTTGGACGCAGGAAACAGGTCGTTTATGGTAAAGAGTGTGCGCAGGTGGGTTCGCTTGAGCTCTATGTTGTGTCTCTTTGCTTGTCACGGCGAGAAACAGGGAAAGAGTTCATGGAAAGGAGGCAGCCGGCGCTGTGTGTGCCAGGTTTGTTTGTCACATCTCCGCCTGTCTGCGCCTTATGCAAATGGGCAGGGGGGCTGGGAGGGACGGCTCCATGGGAAACTGCTGGTGCTAATCCAGCATGTTGAACAGGGGAGGAGAGGAGTACTTTTCAATAAAGCACCCCCACCCCTCTGTCAAGTCATAGACACACAAACACATGTACACACACACACACACACACACACACACACACACACATGAACAGCGTGTTCTCATCCCATGTGCGTGTATGGCTTTCGAACAAACATCACAGGGACGACACAAAGACGCACACATGAGTTCGCTTCCTCTCTCTCTCTCTCTCTCTCTCTCACACACACACACACACACACACACACACAAACACTGAACACCTGTTTCTTTTCTGCGCATCCAAACAGACATGCTTTAATATGTGAACAAATCCCACGATCTTAAGACCCACTCTCAATCCGCTGGGTGTAATACCAGGGTGCTTTCAATGAGATAACAACAACCCTCAGTGTGATCGGCCTGTACTACCACCCAAAGATAGACTAATAACACGCTCCAGCCACAGTCCATGACTTAGACTATGAAATTTATGCAAATTTGTGTGGGAATACACAGAGCTCGGAGTACTATTTAGGACTTAGTGCATTTTTCAAGACAGCCCTCTTTTATTCCCAGAGCTCTCCTCAACTACATTTTTGCAAACTGACGCAGTTTGAGATCTCGAGTGTTCCTTCATGAGAAACACATCGAAAGGTGGTGAGCTTTCGCTAAAAAAGCGCCTGCCCTTTGGATACCTCTAAATATATCACAGCGGAACACACTCAACTGTCACCACTTGTTAATCAGATAGTTAAAGAAAGAGTTAATGAATTCAAGAAATGGTTTGACGTGTTGGGTTTTCACTCTTTTGCTCTTTAGCTGTAAAACCACAACTGTCTCTTTTAAACTTTGGTGCTTCCATGACTTAAACAAATGAGATGTAACATGTTAATTAATGAGCTTTAGAGGAAGTCCTTATGCTAAGCTAAACTAAAAGTCAGTAGCTTCATATTTGGTAAACATCTGGCAGACATTATCTTAATCTTTTCATCTAACTCTTGACAAGTGTATTTTCCTAAAATGTTGACCTATTCCTTTAAGCGTTGTCCTGGTTACCAAAACCTCTTAATTTGTGAATTTATGCTCAAAGAGACACATCTGATCTATTCTAACAAAGTTAATGTTTTGTTTCCTCTTTGTATTGAAATCATGAGCTCCATTGTCCGCACCAAACACTAACAATATAAATCCTTCCCTCAGTCATAAACCAATAAAATATCCGCACCAATTCTGCATCAATGGCTTCCTGCTAGATAAAGTGCATTACACTCATACTCTGATGCCAAAAAAGACGAAAGGATCAGATTAATTCATTACCTGATTCCAACAGCACACAAGATGAATATTATATGCCTCCAATAAAACTTAGGGATGTGACAGAGTTCTTTGTGCTGGCATTGGCTCGTGTCCAATAGCTCAGTCCAGCCTCTGCACTCACAGGGTTGTGTGAGAGTACTCGCTGTGCCTTCCCCCTCTCCATCCTCTCTTTGGTACACAGTCAGACGCACGTCGGAGAACCGCGAGGCGCCGTTACCTCTCCTGGATCCATACGGCTAGAGGAGGAGGGGGGGAGAAAAAAAATGGACAAACACAAAGGCAATCAACAAATCCCCTTTGCTTGAGCCCTGCGAAACATAATAGGGCCAAATCATCATCTATTTAGCTTCGTCAAATCACTGACAGCAGGCCTTGATAAAAGAGAGTGGAAAATATGTAGGGTACAAGACGCTGCCAAGACCCTCACCGACTACAGCCCCCTATTGAAGCCAGATGTTGACTCAACTGGCCAATTTTGATAAATGGCATGATGATTACCATTATAGATCGGGTAATTTTATATCAGCGTGCCACATTGTTGGTCCTCTTTAATGATAGCCAAATGAACTCTGGTTTGTGCCCGAGGCCAGGTGGGCTTTTCTGTGGTTTGTGTGCAGCGTGCAGTGCCTGAACCTGCCATTAGGAGGGCACCCCTGCTGCGGACAGGGCCTAGTCTTGTGGGCACCGCTGATGGTGCCTGTTGTTGTCATCAAGTGTCCAGCTGAGCCCTGAGCCCATCACACAGACCCATAATGAGACCTAATTTGCGCTTTAGCCTGACTTCTGCCTCCTTCAATGTCCTCAATCCCATTAGAAAAGCTTACTAGATCAGAGCTTCATGTACTTGACACAGTGACCCAGATGGATGTTACCTCGTATGACCCTCCAAAGTCCCAGCAGACTGATTCTACCGTGGTCCAAACACTCTAGTCTGTCTCCCATTCCTCGGGGATTGGGGTATTACAGTAGATTAGCTGGACTAATACCACGATGGAGCACGGGTATGTGGGGTCATGGGATCGCTCCAGGACATGAAAACTAATGTTTGCATTCAGGGAAAACTGTCACAGCCTCACCTCTGAGAATCAACAAAATCCAATTAGTTTAATACTTAACGTCAGATAGTCGTCTTTTCCTCTGACTTGGCACTGTCCTTGTTTCACCTCTTACAGCGACTAACCTTGTTTTGCTCTCTCAGCCTGTTTTAGAGATTTTCCTTGGGTGCGGTGATCCTAAACTTTGCTACAGTACAGTTATTTTGCACTGTAATACAGATAGTAAATTTCCCTCATCTATTTAAGGCACTGTACAAAAATTACTGGTTGAATCTACAACCCTTATTTTAGAAAATGCAATGATTTGCAAATCCTTTTTGACTTATAGTCACTTGAACATAGTACAAAGACAATATATTTAAAGGTCCAGTGGGTACGATTTAGGGGGATTTCTTGGCAGAATATGGCAGGAATGGAATATAAATTTCATAAGTACCCGTAGTGCCTTCACAGATGTGCAAGTTACCATGCCATTAGCACTAACACATCCTTATACCATCACAGAGGCTGGCCTTTGAACTTTGTGCTGGTAACAATCTGGATGGTCCTTTTTTTGTCTTTAGTCCAGAGGGCACGATTCCAAAAACAATTTGAAGCGTGGATTCGACAGACAGTTTTCCACTTTCCGTCCTCCGATGAGCAACATTTCTGGCTGTTGTTGATATCTGGCTTTTGCTTTGCATGGAGTCTTAACTTACATTTTCAGACGCAGCAACAAACTGTGTTGGCTTTCTATATAATAGTTATATAGAAAACAGTCAATCGGTTTATGCTTTATGTACAGATATTTCTCTGGATTCTCTGAAACCTTTCATATCGTGGATTATAGAGGATGAAATCATTGCAATTGTGTGTTGAGAAACATTGGACTGTCTGCCTACGCAGTGTTTCACAAAGTGG
This sequence comes from Larimichthys crocea, assembly GCF_000972845.2. Taxonomy (NCBI): domain Eukaryota; kingdom Metazoa; phylum Chordata; class Actinopteri; family Sciaenidae; genus Larimichthys; species Larimichthys crocea. The sequence continues at coordinate 7,072,695 of NC_040013.1, forward strand.
TGAACCTCACCCCGCCCTCGCTGAACCTTTCGAGGATGTCCCGTTCACACCCAGTCACAATGCAAACACTTGTTACCAATGAACTTGTTTACCTGTGGAATGTTGCAAACAGGTGTTGTTTGAGCATTCAACAACTTACCCAGTCTTTTGTTGCTCCTGTAACTCCAACTCTTTTTCGGAACATGTTGCAGGCTTTAATTTAGAATGAGTGTATTTTTACAAAGACAATAAAGTTTATCAGCTTGAACAGTAAAGATGTTGTCTTTGGACTGTAATCAGTTGAAAGTACGTCAAAAAGGATTTGCAAATCACTGCATTCTGTTTCTATTTATGTTATACACAGTGTTTATTTTATGGTTTGTTTTTCATTTATTTTATGATAAAGGGAAGAATCAATCAAAAGAAAAAAAACCCATCTCTTCCTCCCCTACAGCTAAAACCAGCAAATTTTCATACAGTCCCTAAATTACAAAGAACGAGTCAATGCTTTTTGTATTTCCCTGCGATTTCCAGCCAACTGGCTTAAATACAGAAACGTGGCAGTTTACCCCTTCATCAGACGTAAACTGAATCTGATGTCAGACCTCAAACAGGAACTTTTATATTTAGGTCTCAAATTAGAATAATTCAAAAATTCAAATACAATAAAGTAAACACAAGAAAGAGTCATAACATAAAAGTCATTTTTGTAGCATAGCTCATTTTATTGTTTAAACAGTTTTGCATAGGAAATATATCCACTTCCAGTAATTGACTGCAGTAAAAACAGCTGCTAGCAGTATAGGCTGGATATAACAGTAACAATCACAAAAAGTTGAGCCTTTATTTACACTGATTTTAATCTTGTGGCAATTTTAGCCCCTGCACCAAATGTAACCAGCTTGAAGGCATCGCCTAATGCTCGGCGTTTCTAAAATCAATAAAAGAAGGGATATCAAGGCCTTCGCTATACAGTTCACAACGGACACCTGTGGCTCCTAAACTGTCAATGAAAAGATAAAAAACAAAAAAGGTTTCCAAAAAGTCCTCTAAAACGTACATTCAGATACATACATAGACCTTTGCACACACTTGCAGTGTAACTACGATCACTACTGGAGACTGTTTACATATTGTTTTGTTGGTGTTGTTGTTGTTGTTCGTAATATATAATTCCACCATGATTCATAAAGTAGAAATGTGTGCGCAGAGGGAAGTAAAAGTGCCACAAGACCCAAAAATAAATCAGCCCTGCAGAGAAAAACTGGTGACTAATCTTAAGAAAAGACATTGTTTCATCTTTCGGCTGCACTTAATGTAGCACTGACCCCCCCCTCCCGCCCCACTCCCCATCCCCCGAAGAAAAAAAAAAAAAAGGATAAGAAAGAAGAAGAGTGAACATTTCCTCTCAAATTTTGAATAAGCTTGATGTGGGCATTGTGTGCTGACATAATTTGAAAATTAATAAATCACACACACACACACACACACACAAAAAAAAGAAGCTTCAAAAAACATCAAAGCAGTAATAACGAGCATATTTCCACATGAGTTTGCCACATTCGGTTCTGTGTGAGGGTGTTTTTCTTGTCCCATATGAAAGTAAGTCTATCACATTTTACAATTATATACAACAGACACTTGGACAGCTTGAACAGGCACTGCATTGCTATCTTTTTGTCTTCTTTTGGTGAATGTTACATCCTGTAAAAATGCTGGTTTTCATGTTTTATAACAACCTGATGCCAAGTGACTAGCAGCTAGCCAACGTATGGAAGGTGTGTATTGCTCATGTCGGATGAAAAATGAAAGTTTTAATCTTTCCTCTAAGTCTGCATGTATACTCCCTCTCAGTCCCTACAGAATGCGTGACATTCAGTTAAAAAGGAAAAACGCACATATTGCATGAGTGCCACAGGTCCTCCTTGCATAAAGTTGTCCTGTTTTTTTTTCTTTTTCTCGATGATCGCAGCGATCACTGACATAATACTTTCTAAAATAAGGTCGTTGTAAGTGTAAAAGTCTTCCTTGAACACGGCTCTTGAAGCTGCTGATGAGTGGAACACTGATTCAAATTTCATAAAGTTTCAAGAGCTTTTTTTTTTTTTTTTTTGACAGGCTACATTCACACCTAGCTAGGCAACAGAAATACGTAACCATTCCAAAAATACACTACCTATTATCAGCTGGAAGGTACAGTACCCTATTCTGAAGCACCTGCACTTAATGTAATGTTGGTTTGTAGTGTGGATGAAGGGTTTCCTACATCACATCAGGCATAGACAGCATGTCTAATGTGCAAAAATGAGTGATGCCTCGATGCTTTTGCTGATCTTTAGAGATCTTTTTTAGAGTGTCGTCTGCATATTAGCGAAGTAGACGGCTCATCGTTGGCCGGGCCGAATCTGAACAACGTCGAAATGTAGCACCAATCGTCTTGCAACATTTTATGTGAAAACAAAACAAACGAGAAAGAAAGAAAGAAAAAAGAAATCTGATTGAGGACGTTTGTCACTGCAGATTTTACCCTGCTTCTCGCTTAAGGTCAGGTGCAATCTGGGGCCTTTTTTTTTTCTACTGGTTAAGTGACATCACCTCCCAGCTGCTACAAGGAACACACTCACACCACGATCTTGTTGGACAAGAATTCACACCCATTTCCAAAAAAAATGAGATAAATCACATCACACTCGCTATGGCCACACTAATGAAAGGACAACAATTCAAATATTCATGATGTGTTTCCCAAATGGAAATATCTAAGCACTAACCAAGATCAAAAATAATAATATTAATAATAAAAAAAAGCCTTCACTGTTGTTGTTTTTTTTTATATTTAAGGATCTGTATAGAATATTTCTCCCCTTTTTTGACTATACATACAGGAATACAACAACTGATGAAAACACTTTAGATTCTACTAATCGGGGGAAACCTGGAGAGTTCTAACTCAAATCCAGCCTCCGAAACAAATAAAAAAACCCAAATTGATTTTTTTTTTCCTAAAATGGAATTGACTCATTTTTTCCCCCCAGAATTGAAGATTTACAAATAAGGGCTAAGAGAAGAACTCTCGAGAAAGTTTACAGTGTACAAACTCCTGTCCTACGGCAGGCTTTTTTTTTTTTTCAATAGAAAGACCCTCATCTTTTCTCATTGTGTAGTGTCAGAGGCACTCGATCACGCATCCAGCTCACACACAGACACACACACACACACACACGCTCGCATGCGCACGAACACCCAAGCTGCCAAAGCAGAGTTCAACCCCACAGACTACTGCTATCGACGCAATCAGGATATTTACCTTTATGTACAGTCTCCTATTCAAATAAACACCAACAGCACAGTGACCCTGACACATTTTTAGCACGCTCACACACACACACACACACACACACACAAACACCCACTCACAAACACACTTGGGGACAATGCACTTCAGTGGGGTCTCCAATGGCCAAAGGCTGCAAAGCACTTATAGTTTTTCTTTTAAAAGAAACAAAAAAAGAATAAAAAGAAACAAAACCAAAAAAAAAAAAGACAGAACAGTGCACATAGAACGGGGTGACTTTTTCAATTTGTTTTCTGCATAAGAAATCTGGGTGAAGACGGAGAGATTGAGCTTGACTTGAGGATTATTTTTTTTCAAAAAACGTTGTTCTGCTTCTCAGCCCTCTGCTCACGGCGGAGAGCTCCTGGTAGTACCGTCTCTCCGAGGGAAACATTTCTTTCACGATTGTAGGGAAAGAGTGCAAAAGGTGTCATAGCAGCAATGGAGGCGCCGCTCTCTCTCTGTGTGAGAAAAGTCTTTATTTCTTTATTTTTACATTAGAAATGGTGAGAGAATGATTGATATAAATAATGCCCTGCAATACGCCTGAGAGATTTAGTTTAAGACTAGGTTCAACACACTGTACGGGGGAAGAAGACGATTGCCTATGTGCTATTTAAGTGCTATGTTTTTCTTCTAGTGGATTCTATTTAAGCTTCTTCTACTGGGCCACTGGACAGGAAGTTAGAAAGCTTCTCTAGTCCAATATTTACTTTAACATACTCTACGGGGCTCTGCTGGGGACATATCTCAGGATTCGACATAACTGCGTATCGTATATACATTTATACAAATCTACTACTTATAAAATACTTTCTAAAGGCTTGCTTGAGCCTGTCTGCAACTGATTTGGACAGGTCTCACTAGCATTAGTCGGTGTGTGATTGTTGCGCAGGTCACAGGCCACTTCACTGATGTGTTTAAGGCATCTACTTGGGAATTGCATTCGGTGACGTCTAGTATAGTACGGCGTAGTGTTTTTCGACAAAAGCATGCAGCGCTATCCGTTGCAGCGTCAAGGGAACTACGACAGAGTGGGATTCTACGCAAAAAATGATTTCTTAAAATGATTGTCATACTCAAGTCAAGCCGTCTCTCCTGTGAAAAAATGAGCTCCTTCAAGGTCACATGCTAGCACCCCAGGTGGAAAGTTGAAAGTAAGAGTCACAGTAGACCAATCAGTGACTTTGCAGCCGTAGAAAGACCAAGGGTGCACTTTTTTTTTATATATATAAGTACTTCTAGAAAAATACCGCCCCTCCCCCTAAAACTCCCGAATTCAAAATACACCGGAACGCGTCTCACCGTCATTCGGTAGGTCTATATGCTAAAGAAAGAAAGAAAAAAAAAAAAAGACCTTGTCATACACTGCATAGAAAGCAGTCCCCACTTTGGTCAATAAAAAAGGAAAACACCCACAACAACAACAACATCATCAACAACAACAACGACAAACAACGATATCAACAAAATAAATGCATTACAATATTGTCTATCTCCAAACTAGCCTCTAATAATTGACGCATCTATAAGCACTACCTACATAGGCAAAACTTGGTATTGCATAATTTTCATAATTCTGAATTTCCACCCTCCACAATAGTAACTGGAAGATGAACAAAATGAGCATTGAAAAATAAGGAAAACAAAAAGATGACAGGTTATTAGAAAAACCAAAAAAAAAAAAAAAAAAAAAAAAAAAAATGCTGGTTGATTACAAACTTTAAAACGGCAACTATACACAGCCTTGATATGCAATGTAACTGTGAGATAGAGTAGTACATGAAGTTAAAAATCAACAATTTCATTCAGAGTACAAAACAATTCTTATCATAAAAATGTTAATTTTTTTTTCTATAATGATAAATGCAGCAAAAACAATTGTAGTGATGTCTCTATATTCAAAGGCAAGGCACGTAATGTGGACTATATGTCATCGTGCAAATTAAGAGTATTGGAGAGATTTTTCCTTGTATAAATATGTCTGGACTGGAGAGGCAATGGCTGTGAACATGCCGTGCACAATTCTAGATTTCAGGGATTTGCCACCACCTGCATTCATAATTTCAGTTTTCAAACCTCTTCCACTGTAGAGTTAACCTTGCACAAACTAGCTTTACACATAAGCCTACTGTACATTTGCATGAATTGTACATTTCCATGAATTAACACTTTGCATTCCATGTTTTTTTTGTGTTTTGTTGTAAACATAAGCTTTAGAAGCTGATGGCCAAATGCATATGCTCTTGATCGTATCGTGAACATTTATAAAGATTAAAAAAAAAGGAAAAAAAAAACTAAAAATGAAATGCCACTTTGACACACTATGTGCGTCTCAATTCTTTGCTTATGTTCGGTTATTTTTTTCTATTTCCCCCAAAATAAATTAAAAAAACAAAACAAAACTAAACAACTCCCCATAATGATGGGAAGGGCTCAAAAGAAGTGCTGGTTTTGCTAAGCGCTGCACAGGTAGCTTAGTGCTTGCCTTCAACTGCCTTTCACGTTTGATGTTTTTCTCATGTGAGGAGACGGATATGTGACTGAAATCAAATTGAAATGTTTTCTTAAACATTTTACCCATAAATCCGTTTAATATTTATTCCCCTTCCTTTAGAGTCTTAGGGCTGACAGACTGATAGCTTCCCTTCAAAAATTCAATTGCACTTGCCTCTATCGAGATTTTCCTATTCTCCGTCTTTTTTTTTTTCCATTTAAAAAAAAGGAGCTGCAAATTCTTTAATGAGGGGTCCAATCTCAAAGCCTAACATTTAGTGTTTTTTGAAAACCGCATCAAGAGTTCTCAACTCTTACAGAAAGTGTTTACGTTAATTCTTGAAGTTAAGTAGCAGTAAAGAATAAGCAAAAGTCACACATTTTTCTGAACAAAGAGTCGTATCACAGTAAACTGAAAATCAAACGGAAGAAGGAACACTCTGAATTCACAATTTTTTTTTCTTTTTGTGTTGTTGCTATGGTGCACACAGTGAATCGTTTGACGTGGGAAAGCCTCTTTTCAAGAGGTTTGAGTCGGAGAGCTTCGAGTCTCGGAGCCATCCACCAGGCAGAGGTTGTCGATACGCAGACCTCTTCACTTGTGTGTGTATATGTGTGTGTGTAGGTGTGTGTGTGTGTGTATATGTGTGTCATCAAGATCAAGATTTTACATCTTCCCCCAACATGGAAAAATAGTAGGAATTGCCGCTAAGAGACTAGAGTGTCATGCAATAAAACATTAAGGCATCTATACATCACAGTATTTGAATGGATTGAAAAGTTCTGCAAACACAACAACTGACTGGTGGGTGGTGGATGTGTGGGCTGGGCTTGGGCGAGGAGACAGCAGACCTGAAGCTTTTCTCTTTTTTTTTCTCTTTCCTCTGAACCAACCCTCGTCTTCACTTCACGGCCAGTGTCCTTCATGGGGAGGGTGTGGGAGTGGGAGTCGGAAGGGGTGAGATCAGGAAGTGGGGTGAGGGGGGTTGGGGGGACGATTGTGCAGCTCGTGCTGCTTTGCTGGTTTCATCCATGGCTGCGGACACCTGTAGTGCTAGCTCTGCACCACCAACACCCATCCACCCTGGGGGTCATCCGGCCTCTGTGTGTTCAGTTCCCTGTCTCAGCGGGGACCAGGGGCTCACCAATGATGTTTATGCTGTAGTTCTGGTGGACATTTGTTGGCAGAATCGGAGTCCCGTTCGACACTTGGAATGGAACTAAGCTCGCCCAGGTACCAGGACTGCGGAGACGGGAGGGGAGGAAACACAGAGAGGAGGAGACGGAGAGATTAGTCACATGCCATTAACTTGTTGGTGCAGTCAAAATCAGATTCTTTCTTTCAATTATCCTGAACGCTGCTTTGCTAATGACCAGCACCACAGCTCTGCTGACAGTCATCAAGGTTCAAGGTCTTATTTTATTTTTTTTTTTTGTTCGGACAGAGAGAGGGGTAAACAAAAAGGGGGGGAGGGGGGTGGAATGGCAGCACTAGCTCGTTAATCTACGCTGAGGTGATTCCACTTGATTTCAGCTGAAGGACATCACGTGAGAGGGCCGTGACGCGGGCCCTCTTCTCTGCATTGATGGCAGTATAGAAAACGAATGAAGGGGGAGAGAGAGTGATTGGTAGCGGAGGTGGAGGAGAAGGGGGATTGTGGGTAAAAAGTGTGTGTGTGTGTGTGTGTGTGTTGGGGGGGCGGGGGGGGGGCTCCCTATACAAAGCTGTCCCATCCCTATTCATCTCACGCTAATGGCAAAACAACACAGTGATTGTTCCTGGGGAGCAACGGTGCTAACTGAAAACGCGAGCGGGAACAAACAGCATGTTGTTCCCGTGGGGTGCTGCGCTACGTAGATGTCAGATAATTAGCCCCCCCCCACCTCCGCCCTCCTCTCCCACACAGGCCCCCAGTGTGCGCTCATCTAACACCCTCCCCACCTCCCCACCTCTCACACCACCCCCGCTAAGTCTGAGAATACCTGCGTCGCACATTTTCTATCCGATTCACCGGCGACAAACTTTTTTTCTTTTTTTTTTTGTTGCTAAAGTTGAGGGCAACGGTGGAGGATCGAACCTGGACGCGAACAAGACGGATGAAGAGGTGGGCGAAGAGGAGAAAAGAAAGTGAGGTGAAAATGTAGACAAGAATAAATGTTTAGGGAGAGGAGATACGATGGATGACAAGGGGAAGAAACGGCTGAAGTCTGAAGATGCTGCTTTACAGAGGACGGATTGGATTCTTTGGAGTGGACAACACTGTCTGCGTTCATGAAAGCCACCAATGGACCAGTCTACATTTTATACAAATCACCAGTCACTACTCTTTTTACCTAAAACAATGGAAGTGCAAATTCAATTCACCTCATGGCCTGAAAGAGTCAGACTCTTTTAATGAAGAGTGACAGAAAGGCCGAGAAGATGTATTCAAAAATAAAAACAAACATCACTCAAGTTTTAGATCATGTTTGAGTGTGCAAAGAGTTAAAAGACAACCTCAAGGCTAATCCTCTCAAGCAGTCCCCCCCCCTCCCCTCCGTCCAACCCGTCCTCATGCTATCCTCTCTCTCCTGCTTTCTTCCCTCCCTCCCTCCTTCTCTCTTTCACCCTGCCAAAAATCATCGGACAGGAAAGGGGGGATTAAGTTTTTCCTACCTTGCTGAACAAAGAGCGCACAGAGTGGCCAAGGGCTGCAGTTTTCTCTTTTCCACCGTTCGCTTTCATTCTTTCTTTCTTTTTTTTTTGCACCCTCCCTCCTTTCTGCCATCTCCCTGTGTTTCTCTTCCCTTATGAAACTCCTCTCAGGTAATGGCTTACATTAAGGGAGGGGACCACACAGCTACAAAAGCCGACTCGCGGGCCTTTGTGCGCACTAAACCGCAGATTGGTTTTAATCTTGTTAAAATCGATGGCTGTCACTCTGTATCTGCATACCATAACCTGAAGCTGCACTGGGCGGGATTTTTTTGATGTAAAGGACTCCTCTACTATCGGGAAAGATCACAAAGCAAAGGGGGAGACCTGAAATACTCCCATCGCTGCTAATTGAGACTTGCAGGTTTGCCTTATTAGCATGACTGAACTCTGAATACAAACCATGTCCTAAAAAAGCAGCAAGTGAAAGAAGAAAGCCGTGCTTTATGCTTCTTGTATCTTTCCAATCATTGGGTATGATGTAACAACATACAGGCCGTGGTACCACATAAAAACGATTGTTCCAAATTGTCAGGTCGATCTCTTCCACTGCAATCTTGACCTATCAAGATGGCGTTAAAAGGCCTCTGTTTAGTTGTTGCTTTATGTTTCTTCACTCCAAGCAGCTCTGGACAAAAAAAAAATAAAAAATCTGACCTCCATTGCCGTATTTCCTTAGGTAACCTTCAAGATGGCCACCCCCTCGCCCTGTCCAAGCTCCCAAACCTCACTAATTCTACTCCCTGCAAGCACAACCCGGGCATACAGCGTGCTTCGTTTAAGGATTAGCTCCCTAAATTAGATTATCTAATGGCATCTTAATGGATTGCTGACCCATTTCCTGCACAATGGCAACATGCGAGTCTGGCAGCGTTTTAATTTGGGGGCCAGTACTGAAGAGGAATTGCGGAGCGCTCCGTTTAAAGGGCAAGCGAGATACAAGAGGAATCCAGCTGATTCCATCTATACGTTTTTTTTTTTTCAATGTATTTATTTATTTATTTCTTTGCATGAATAATCCATCAAAGAAGAAAAATCAAATAGAATTACAATCCCATCTTTGTAACAAAATTAACTAAATTCAGTTGGGATCTATTTTATCTGCGCTCATTACTGTACACTCGCACAGAGGGAAGAGGAGGAGTTAGCTGGCTGGTGTGTGTGAGACCTCGAGCTGCTGCAGGGGACATTTTTCTCTGCTACCTCCACTGGCCTATTAGGAGGCCTATTGAAGGGGGTTCTGCTGTGTGTATGTGCGTTTGTAAAAAAAAAAAAAAAGTTTTGTAACTTCAGTGGGCGCAAAATGAGCTGTACACACACACACACACACACACTAACACATTCGTATACACACACAGATGCTCTACACTTCCAGGGAAAAGGGAGACGTAACAGGAAAAGGCTTAGGTCAGCTTGCTTGCTCTGCCATGGTGAAATGGTTCAGGTTTTTTCCCCCCAGAGAGGGGGACATACAGTATGGGGGGGTGAAGGGGGAGGTTCTGTAGCTTTAAGTTAAAGAGAGTAAAGCATGACTTCAGCACAAAGTCAAACAAAGCCTAGCCTGTTAAAATGTGGAAAGTAAAACATCCTCACGTGGCTTAAAAAGCTGACCTGGAATGACTTCTTTTTTTCTCTCTGTGATCTGACTTCATTTGTTCTAATTAGCTTCATCAAGGTTTGTGTTATGAAATGAGAATATTTTGTTTTTGTTGGGTGTGAATCCATGAGGAAAGCTAGGGCTCAAACCCTTAACCACTGAGCGATATTTGTCATCTTACAGGGAAGAATAACACAGCAGTGAAACATAATCATGACAAATTTGACAGAAATTACGATAATTTGTTCCTTTTCAGCTGATACGACAACAAATATTAAGCCTCTGCTTTCCAAAAAAAACTGCAATTGACACAAAAATCTAAATTCTGTAACAGGATAGAGACAAACCAATCCTAAAACAGCCCAACCAAATCCAATTCTCTCGTAACAAAATATAAACACTTCACTTTACTACACTAAGTTACTGGGAACGGTGGAAAATAATGCGAGAGTGTGAAAAATAGATGACGGAACAGAGAGAGGGGAGAAGAAAACATGAGAGACACACAGAGAAATGCCTGTGGCAGAGTACACCACTTCATTATTAACACTTAGAGTCCAGATAAATTAGATTTATATGTGTTTATATATGACGTGTATTCCTAGAATGTAAGGAAATCAGACAAATCATCTGTTATATGCTGTTATTAATCTGCGTGTTTGTGTGGTGTAAGAGAGACAGAGAGGCGGCATGAAAGAATGAAAAGGTTACCTTTGCCAAGTAATCCCCAAAGTGTCGTCAGTGGCACTGGGGCCATAATGCCTGCCGTTTTGAGTCACGCTCCAGTCACACTTCCTCAGCTGTCAATTGAAACCTAGCAGTCAGATCACTGGGCCAAGACAACTTCCACTTCAGATTACACTACAACTCAACACTGTATACAGAAAAGCATGCAGAAGAGCCTAAAAGCAGCTGCAGAAATTTAAAAATAAAAGACTCCAAAATGAGTCCTAACTGTTACTGACTGTAAAAAAATAGCGAATCAGGAATAAGTATTATTATATGTTTGGGGAAATAACAGTGGAATCAAAGCTAGGGATAAAACAGACATAAAAGAAAAAAGCATGCAATCACAGTTAGTGGGAACAGCTAACCTGGAAGTAAAAACAAAAAAAAATGGAGTTAGTTAGTTACAAATGTGAGTGGCATCATATTGTAGTTCATCTGTGAGCGGTTACTGCTTTTCAAGCTGGTTAGCCGATGAAGCCATGCAGTCCACTGGATGCATGCACCCTGCCGATAATCACTGCTTCACTGTAAGTGCACTTTAAGATTCAGGGAGGAGTACGCACGCCCTCAAGCATGCAGACTTTTTTCATTAGCTAACTGTTTTTATTGATTAGGGGTCAAAATTGTACAATGAAGTTAAACAGCGCACACACACACACACACGCATACATACAAACACATGCGCGCACATACTAACCCCCTTTTCCCCCCAGCCCTCTTAAGACATGCCAACCTTACATACAGATTACAAATTACCGCAACAAAAAAGCCACACACAAACTGTGTCTCCTTTGCATGCATTATGCGGACGCACGTGTCGGCAATCCAGCTGAGAGCTATCTCTGCCAATACCAACCTAACCTTGCCCTGTGGTCAACACATTCATTTAGTAATGCATCGGGATAAAACTGCACTGTTAGCACTCTTGCGTGCTAGTGGCAGACATTTCTGCAGAGGCTCTTAAGAGGGATTTAATCAGATATACGCATACGCTGAATATTCAAAGCCATTTGCGGCGGTCGAGAAATGTGTTCCTTTCTCCTCCGAGCACCTGGACGAACACATCAGCAGACGATGATGGTCTCCTACTTAAGCCGCACTTAAATGTTATGTTCCTTGATTTTTCTCTGGAACAAATGCAACATGGTGGCGAGACATTGAGAATTCTAAGAGGTTTCAATGACCTTTGATTATATTAAAATGTAATATTAGTTTTACTTGATCAAAACAGTCTTAATAAAACTGAACAGCAAACAATGTTTTGTTCCATCCGGTGTGTTTTCTCGGTATTTATCTGAGGCTAAACCCCCTCGTCGCTCCCGCGCTCTCCAGCCTGACAAAAGCTTGGAGAGAATGTGCGGGCTGGGCCAGACGCTCGGTGCCACCGCTCCTCGAGGGGCTCGCCATCTGTCCGCTGGCACCGGCACATCAGAGTGGCACAGGCAGCGGGGAAAAGGGGGACGGAGCCGGGGAACGTTAGCAAACAGATGCGGGCAGATTGTGGATTAGGATCCTTCCTTAGATAATACCAAATGACATCTGATCACGGATCTTTCCCTGCGGAATGCTAGATGGTGGCATTCCCTCGAGGGGTTAACCAAGGCGAGAGATGAATGGAGGGTTTTCACACATCCGCTGCCTGGGAATCGTAGAGCAGGTGTGGGAGCGTGTGGTGTGGTGTTGTTTTGTTTTGGGTTTTTTTTTTTTTTCATTTTTGAACCCTACTGCATATGTGTGTGTGTGTGTGTGTGTGGTTATAGGTGTGTGTGTGTGTGTGTGTTCCTAGGGACTTCTATTTTAGTGGTGCCACATTTTAAAATAGCCACTACACTGAAAAGTAGGTTGTTTAAACCTTTACCAGCAAGTTATTAGATGACTATTAAGTTATTTCATGGTAATGAAATAAAATTATCATTCATAGTTTGGAATAAGCACTATAGCAGCTTTTTAGGCAAGGGTCTAATACATATGTGTGTATGCTGTATTATTAAAACAATGATTCCAGTATTCAAAGAATGAAATTGCCTTCTGACTCTTCTGTTTTTCCTCAAAACTAAAAATCAAAAGGTAGCACTGACAGCAGCAGAAGGAGATGCAGTGCATGTCATGGCCTCTATCCATCATAAAGACAGACAGACAAAGAACAGGGATCCAGACCCAATGCTGACCACGTCTAAAAATCTTCTGCACATATGTGCGCAACGTGTTTCCCCTTTAGTACCAGCCCTAGCGACAAACGACTGCAACTAAACAAGTAAAAGCGTCGGTGAGCCCTCACCGATCCCACACAATGAACATCCCACCGCCAGATGAGGACAATGACAAAGTATTCAGTGAAAGTGTTCGAGTACTGATGGACTTGGCTCAGTGTCGACCCGCCAGATCCCAGGCCGTTAAATCATACCACAGAAAACAAAAACAACTGTGACAAGCAGAAGCATGATGAATCAATGTGAGGACTGTTTAGAGTTCCCTAAGCCGACGGGGACATTTATTCATCTGGATAAAGCATGTTATAACCTACGTGGACGCTCACAAATCCTTCACTCTTCTTCCCAGTTTAAACCTCTGTCTTCTTGATATTAAATCTTTACATGTCAACACGTGTGAGCTGAAGTGTCTGTCTGAAATAACGTGTTTTAGGATCATTCAGTTTTGGATTATTACGAATTAAGAAATACAATTTCTTATTAATATATCATACATCATCCTCTTAAAAGGATATTTATGTATTTGGCTGATTTATACTCTAAAACTAAAAATTCAGTGGCTCACGCAGCTACACTCTGCTGCTGTCTTGTGCAGTCACTTTGTGCCCCTCTGAAAGAAGTAGCAGGGCTTCAAGAAAATGTGGAAGACAAACTGCACAACATCAGCCAAGTGAATCCTCCTTCCCCTACTCCTTCTCCTCCTGATTGGAATAAAAACATCCCACGACTGCTGATAAACATTCACTGATATATCTTTTTTTCTTTGCCTATTCTGATTTTAGGGAAAAAAACGTGGAGCGAGAAAGCAAAGAGAGAAAAAGGAAAGACTGAAAGAGGAGCGAGGAAACAGAGGCCAGCTTTGTCATTTTTACTAAACATTAAAAAAAAAAAAAAAAGCTGAGGAGAAACCCAGCGATCATTATGTAGCCGCGTGCAGATGCATTCAATTAGTTGTGGTTGGAAAAGCCTTGGCCTGAGAACAGCGCTTTCAATAAGACGGGGTGGGGGAGAGCACTCTCACCCGTCCGACAACACCGCAACACTCCTAACCTCGCAAACACACACAAACACACCCACACAGACACACACGGGGTCACCACATCTGTCCTAGGGCCGCTGCTGGGGGACCCGCGTGACGCCAACGCTAAATATTCAGCTTGTGTGCCGTAAATGAGGGCGTGTACTGATTACATGTGGTGTGTGCATGTGTGTGTGAGTTTCTCCATGTGCGTGGAGGAAATGCAGTTGAGCACATTACACTCCCAACGACACTCACATGTCCCATCCATCCTCTGAGTAGTGGCCACACAATGAAGTCAACTTCCTGACTTTCTCATTTCTTTCTTTAAAGTGAGCATAGAAACAGATTTCCCTTTTTCTACTTTAGACTGAAGGATTTAAACTCAAACACACACACACACACACACACACACACACACACACACTCAAAATGATCTTATATATTCATCAATACTAAAAATTCAAAAGAAAATGTAGTAGTACTATTGTTTTGATAGCTAACTTTTTATCTGCATGGATTGATATGAGGTTATTTCTACACTGCTTAAGTGTATTTTTCTAAATTTTTAATAATCTCCTCAAATTCAGCTAATGGACATACCAAGGTTTTTAAATTGTGGGTCATTTAAGGGTCATTACAAATAAAACTGTTAATGTGTTAATAACACTAATAGTTTGGCTAAAATCAACATAGCTGTAAAAAGAGAACAGCATCATAGCATTTAAGGCAACAATGATTTATCACTATAACCTGCTATCTTCAGCCGTGCTACGCCTCAACCCTTTAGAGGCCTAAAAAATTGCAGATAATTTTTTTATGCCAATAATGGGTGCTATGCTTGACCTCAGCCTATGTGTGCTCTGATCTGATCTAGAAGCGCTCTGATCTACTGAGACAGTTTAATGCTTCCTACAAATCAAATTCGCAGTGTGACAAGCTTTTGCAGAGGGCTGGAATTTCACATCTGATGTGCGGGGAGATGGGGAGGGGACAGAAAATGAAAGGATAAGAGGAACAGGTGAGCTGAGTGCAGCAGGGGGGAGATCTCACCTGTTGCTGGTGGAGGAAGGCGGGATCTCTCGGGCTCAGGCCTACGAAACGGTTAGCCGTCGGGGTGCCAGGGGCTGAGTAGCCTGGGTAACATGCCATCACAAAAACACAAATACATGCTTGCATTAAAAATAGCATTTCAGGAATAGCTGTTGCTGTTATCCAGAGTGACTTACAGTCAGTCATCTGTCAACATAACAAACAACCAACAGTAAAAAATGTACGTGGAGTGCCACAAGGCTCAATTTTGGGCCCACTTCCATTCACTGGTCATTTGGACATTTTATCAACAAGCATGGGCTTCTTTACTATTTTGCTGTGGTTGTAGTGTTTTACAATTTTAAAAATCCTTTCATGGATGTTTTACAGATGTGTTTTATAATGTGGATGTTTCAATTTTAGAATGTCATAGACAAAGAAAACAGCTGAACACAGGCCGTATAAATTGATTGTCATTTTGTTGGATCGATGTAGATGTACACTCAAAGGGTGCGTCAGTACACTGTGACATCAATGATGGGTCTACTTACAGAAAATATTATGGTGACACAGAACTATGCACATCAGTGAACAGATTTTAAATTTTCAACCAGAGAGAGCAATAAAACCGCTCTGCTTTTTGGCTCTGTTACTCTTTAAAGTTATTCTCATTATTTCAACTTTAGAAACTCAATACTCTTATAACATTTCTGCGAACCCTCAGCTGTCATGTAAAAGCAGAAGAAGTCAGACACACACAAATGCACAAAGCAAAAAATGTTTAAAAAACAGTAACAATTGTCATTAATGTAGAACTGCAGGATGCTTGATGTTTGGTGAATGGTGTGCAGCAGGTAATGGGTAGAGGTTATCAGACTCACCTTCTGTGGATGTAGTGATGGGCTTGGTGTCGGGCATAGAGAGCGAGACGGGTCGCACAGTGCCGTGGTGTGGGGAGGGAGCCAGAACAGGGGTGAAGTGGCCTGGGACCTTTCCTACCCCCTGACCACTGCTGTTAGGCTGCAGGTGCAGACAACAAGAAAACGCAATTCAGCACAAGTATTTCATTTCAAAGATTATCCAGATTTAAGAGTGGAGGTGTGGAGTGGATTATTCCACCCCTGGAGTTTATCAGCTTTTGAATTGGTCTGTTTGGTAAGATGAGAACAACGTGAACACTACCTAAAATATCTTGACAACACTATCCCAACAATGTGCGTGAAACATGTAAAATGTACAGTTCAATGGTTATAAACTGACAAATATTAATATCAATAAAACAAGCCAGGGAGCACATTCACGCTTTGGAAAAGGTGCTTCACAAACTGCTTTGTTTTGTCTGCCACTAAAACATGAGGACAGGCAAACTGTGTCCAGTGACTTATGTTTACAGCCTCTTGTTCGCCTGTAAATGTACAGTTGGGCAGATCTCAATAAACCAATACAAGCATGTAACAAACTCCACTTTTCCAAAATGGTTAGCACTAAACAAGCTGAATGCCCTGTCCCCCGTTTCTGGGAGAGTTAAGTCATCCTAACGGCTCCGTTTGCCCTCACAGACCTGAAATGAACAACAAAAGGTGACCGGACTGCTCTTACACTTAATGCTCCACGTGGAGAAAAGATTTTTAGTGCTTTCAGTCGCTGTGCTGTCACAGTTATTACTAAAAACTCTGGGGGGCATGAGCAACAATAGATCCTCAGTCAGTGACGATGGATTTCCTACATGATTTTAAACAATGATTTTAATGGCGCTCATAAATGGAATTTAGGAGGACTCGGGCGTGAAAAGACAGAGAGAGCCGCGTAGTGACCTGTTACAATGAGCGTGAATATAGAGAGCGAGGCAGAGAGACTATATATATGGAGAAAGAAATAAAGGAAGCTAGTGGGAGCTACTCTTTCAGACGGCTGGAGACTGTCTGGGGCGTTCATTTCGGGGCCGCCCCAAGTTCAAAACTCAAACAGGCCTTTTTGGAAAAGAATTGTGTCCACAGGGTTCCCTCCCATGTGAATAGAATGTTTAATTAGAGTGTAATATAATCTGCGTTAAAGCAAGCATAAAAACATTCTGGCACTCGTCCATGGGATTATAAGCGCTGTGTTATTTGCTGAGCACCCCCCCTACCCCTCCAACTCCTCCTTCTCTCCTCTCCCCCCGACTGGTCTTCTAGCGCTCTCTCTTCCCTACCGGACCCCACCACCTCACCAAGCCCCTACACCAACCCCCTTTCTCCAGCACCCCAGCAGAGGGCCAGTTAATTCTGCACAAGAGCCGGGCCCCGGCAACGGCAAATATTTACAACCTTTATCATTCCCCGCGGTTTTTCTCTAGAGTAACAGTGCCCCCCCCACCCCCACCGCCACCCCACCCCCCGCTCCAACCCGCTCCCTGCTCTGGAGATGGAGCCGTCTACGAGGCCTTTGTTTACAGTGAGAACAGCGGGGATATAAAACTCACATAAATATCACACTGCTCTCTCATCTATAGAGACGCCTGCTCTCTCTCTCCCTCTCTTCAACACACTGGCCACACTGTGTACCCAGAATGTATAAAAGCCCTAAGCTATTTGATTTACTACAATGTCTTGATACAATTTTGTGTGTCACGTGTGACTGCAACTGCAATAGTTTGGTTGACTTTTTTATGGAGACATCGGGATATTTTTTTCTCTCTACAAATATATGGCTGGGAATGCACTATAACCCTCGCCATGAGCATTATATCAAACACAGAATATATATACGCTTATCCGTCACATGAAGTGGTCCGCAAAGTTCAGTCTGGGGTCGCCTGCAAAATGAAAAGTGGTTTAATTTAACTATGATTTAATTCACTGTAAATCATTCTAATTAATTTGATTTTTTTATGATAGCTATTGTAATTATAGGTTTGTCCCCATACACAGTGCAGACAGCCCTATAACTATGCGTTTCCATTTAGGGATTCCCAGGACAAAACCTATTAAATTGTGGTCATCTTAAGGACATCGAATGTCTAAATTAGGGGTTTATAAAATCCCTTTTTTTAGATTATCTGGACTTGAGAACAGCACTTTGAAAAATCAGCTTCATAAACATGTCATTCTGACTTATAAATAAAGAGAATGACCAGGAGCAGCTTTCAGATGAAAGAAGAAGAAAAAAAAAACAAACAAGCTAAACAAGATGATGTTTCTTTACTTGTAAGTGCACCAATGAGTCAGTAATGAAATTATGATAATGCATGCTATAATTTATTTTATCTTTAATCTCTTAAGGTCAGATGGGAGTAGGGCTGAACAAGATAACGAGGAAGAACTCCAGGCCATGAAAGTCTTGCCTACAAACTGGCTTCCTCAAAGCCAAAGAAGAAAGAACAAAGACTGACCTGGCTGCTCTGTGGGCTGGACGGGTCGTATGACGGCACGTAGGTCTTGAGGGGATCAGCAGGGTTGAGGTGGGGCGGGTAGCGGATGGTGGTGTGCGAGAAGTAGGGTGACGGCGCTGGGGGCAAGATAGCAGAGGCCGAGAACTGCAGAGGCGAGTGTGGAGGGGGGCTCCTCGTCGATATAACTGCAAGAGAGACAGGCAGAAGAGTCAAGAGGAAGATAAAGACAGAGCGTTAAGATAAAGCGACCATCATTGATCCAGGTGGGTCGATTAAGTATCGACGTGGATTTTTCGACTGTGTTTATGAGGAAAAAGCAGATTAGAGCTCCAGACTGAACGAGAGAGCTGCTGGTTACAGGAAACTGTAACTCACCACTG
Source organism: Larimichthys crocea (assembly GCF_000972845.2). Classification (NCBI taxonomy): domain Eukaryota; kingdom Metazoa; phylum Chordata; class Actinopteri; family Sciaenidae; genus Larimichthys; species Larimichthys crocea. The sequence continues at coordinate 7,091,535 of NC_040013.1, forward strand.
TGTCCTACACCTGTTAGGCCTGGGTGATGAGGCTGAGGGAAAGTGCTGAGTCGTGGTGAGGAGTCCTGCGGGGAGGTGGGGCTGAACAGCGGCTTCTCTGGCTTCTTCATGGTGGGAGAGGACATGTCTGCTAGCGTGGGGGAAAAAAACACACAAACACATGGAGGTTTAGAACATTTGTACATGCCATATTGATTATTCAAATTCGTAAAAGGCTTTGATCATTTCTTTGGACTCGATGCTCGAATGGTGAAATATGGAAATGACTAATTTTGTCCCAACTTCTGTGTTTTCTTACAGGAAAATAAATAACACATAGCTTTTTTTTCAGCCTAAATTGGTGTGTTTCAGGTGTGTTGCTGGAAATTAATCAAAACATTCCCTTGCAGCTTCCTCTAATGATTCAATTTCTCACGAATGAAAGGAATTAAGTGCCAAAAATGAATTATGGTTGAAATTAAGCAGAATTTGATCTGCGTGGGATTAGTATCACCAAGGGCCCACTTTCTTACCAAATGCAGCAGACAATGGGAAATGTATTTTGGCAAATTGCAGCTTGCAAAGGGTCAAAATCACGTATGATCTCAGAGAAAACATTACAAATCTCCGGACATCCTGCAGACAGATGAGTGCTGTGAATATTCGGCTTTTGTCATGTCTGAGCAGACAATTAAATCCAGTTCAACTGATGCGCAGTTGTAGAGCAGCCGGTCGCTCATATAGGATTTAAAAATCTCAAGACCCTCACGCAATCTTAAATAGAACATTACACTGTAACATCTGCTCGCCTCGGCCTTACACGGTGTCTGACAAGCTACTGTAATTCCCCATGAATAATCCTGAAGGCTCAGCAGAAGACATGAAATTTGTTTAGGAAATTCTCTGTAAAGTAAAACTATGTGCACAAACTCTTACAAGTTGCTCATTATTGCTGCTCTACACTTTCACGAGCAGCGTTCTGCTGTCACGGCTGTGCGGTTTTCAATTTTCCATGGTAACACACAGTGTCTGAATGGAACGTGATAAGAACTAGATGCGAGAGGCAATGGCCTATGTCTGCTTCTTCTATGAACATTCATCAAGTGCTTTTCTGGTCTGTCACAGATTTTCAGGGTGTATAACCTTCAAATCGTGCACCTCTTTCCCGCCAATAAATATAAACTGCATAAACCCTGTTGTTGAAGCATTTCCATGGTATCAACTGTCCTTTCCTCCTTTTCCCTCCCACAACAGCAAAAGATCCACCCGAGTCACGGGAAGAATCACTCATCTCCAGAGAAAAAGGGCGACAAAGGTGGCTGGAATTCAGGGGGATTTCCCAGTCTGAGGTTGCAAGAGGATACAGGCTTAAGTGCTTTCATATTTTGTGTCAGAGGCAGAAATACCTCTGAGGAGACTGATATCATCGCTTAATGTTTCCATGCAAAAATAGGAAATTTCTACGGTGGAGATATTCAGCTTTTCCTCTCTTGCTGCTAATTAAATCCATCAGAGAATCGGTCGGACTGCCTCGGGAAATTAAGATGGACAATTAATTACCAGAAATTAAACACTTTAAATAGTTTAAATAAAAACTACAACCTACAACCTAAATGCATTTTTTATTTTTTTTTGCATTTAGACCAAGCTAGTTGTCTTTCTCTATCTATCTCTTTTATATTCAATGGGCGAACATGTACCTTCACAAAGAAAATCCCACACACACGCGCACAAAAAAAGAAAAAAAAGAAATCAATTTCTTACTTTGTAAAAAATACAAGAGAAACTATTTCTTCCTCTATTGGATGAGGTTTTGTCAAATGACAACCATGTGCAAGAAATGACCGCTTGGCACTTGGGAGTCCTCATATGGGTTTAATATCACCCCACTTCTCATTTATTCTCTCCTGACAGAATAATGGCTGTCTTTGGAGAGTTTCCTACCCACTGCTTTCCCTTTCTCCTCGCCCCAAAGTGTCTAAGTTTACGCTGAGCAATACTTCAGGCCATGTGCAATGGGACAGGCTAAAATTTCATGTACCCACATTGGGCTGTGGTTGAATCCCACCAGTGCTGTGCCTGTTGTGTATAATCTGGTGTTTTCCTCTCTCAGCCTTCCTACTTATTATATTACAATAAAAAAAAAAAAAAAGGAGAGGGCTGGATAGAAAGTGAAAAAACAAGAATGTGAATAAAGTTTTTTTAAAAAAAAGGTAAAATGACAGCACGCCTTGCTTGAGGAAATCATTTTGTCTGTCACACTCGAGCAAAACGTTTACTACCATCTCTGAGGGTGAAATCCAGAGGCAGCGCGAGCAGCAGAGTGTGGAAAGAAGTCAGCAGAGAGTAAGAATGATCCGGAAACACGGGACAGTGAGGCCTTAATTAAAAGGGGCGACGGGCTCTGCTCTGCACCGGGAGACAACATAATGAGACATGCAAGCTGTCCCGCGAGGGTCTCACTTTCTCTCTTGAGCAGAAGCACGCGTGCGAGACTTCAACACTTTTTTTTTCCCTTTGATACACACACCTCTACCTTTCCTTTCTTTTGTTTTTTTCCGGATCCAATAAGCCCTATGATTGAGCTCATTAGGTGAGCTTTATTTCTTAATTCCCTTCTAACCAGTCGTGTACCTTAGAAGTTTGCACACGATCATCAAAAGTCTACAGATGGGGAATTTCTCTCAAGTTCAGCCAAGATGTATGGCCTGATTTCCTGAGGAGAGATCATCTGACACATTTTCCCTGCGGGTTTATAAACAGGAATTTCTCTCAGTCACTCACAAGGTGTTTCAGTTATCCGTTCATATGAATACACCCTACTCTAACTTTCAGTTATGAAAGTGCTGCCATTATTTTAGACACAGAATAGCACATATCGGCTGGAACAATTTGTCCTCATAACATTTGCATAGCGGAAGCCAGTGTTTCCTTTCGTTAAGTGACAGGTGTGACTATCTCTGTCATGGTATGTATTTTAAGAGAGTTGAACAGGTTCGTATGCAAAGAAACCAGATGCAGTCCAGACCCAGCGAAACGGGTGGCGGTATTGATGTACAGTAACTCATGACAAGGCCGAGAGTTAAACAAGAGTTCAGCTGCTGTCAATAACACAACGCGACGCGTCCGCTTTGATAGTGTCTATTTGCATGCGATGAGGATAAAACAAGTAACGCAATCGCATCCTTTGTTAAGTCCTGTCAACATGCTGCCATGCATCACCTGAGCTGTGTGAGAATGTTGCAGAGCAGGGTCGGTCCTTTGCTCTGAGTGTTTGTCTAACTGTATGAATGAGATGATGGGTGTTAACTGCCAAAGTGCATCGATGCCTGACGGACCTAAATAAACATGGTCCCCCCCCCAAAAAAACCCCAGGAAAATCACCTCCATCTCGATCGTGCCAGTTTGCCCGACTGCTGGCCGGTGAGCTGGGTGACGAGTAGAAGTCAGGCCCTGTTGGGCTGGTGTCCATATTCTCGTCCATGCTGACAGTTTTGGGCCTTTTGCTGCAGAACATGGAGAAGTTTATAGTTTAGCACAGCCACAGTCATCTTTGGTGTTATCATTTTTTAAAGACTACAAGATGGCGCCTGGTGTGATATTGGGCAGTGTGGAGTGGATTTTTGTGTGCACTGTGTGAATGTTTGGTTAAAGGATTAGTTTGACATGTCGAGAGAATACACATATTTACTCTGTGGCCAGGAGTTAAGATATGAAGCTAACGCAAGGAGATGGTTAGCTTAGCTTAGCTTAGCTTAGCTTAGCTTAGGATAAAAGACTGGAAACAGGGAGAAACAGTTAGCTTGCCTGGCTCTGTATGACGGTATTTTATTTTTTTATTTTTATTTACAGTTTTTATGCAATTCTTTTATTTATTTTACATATATTTGGACAGAGCCAGGGTAGCTGTAGCCCCGTTTCCAGTATTGTCGAGTTGTGTTTATCTTCTCCTCGTAAAAGAGCAAATAAGCAACTTTATAAATTTAAGAAAACGTCTGACGTAACGGTTGACTTCAGCTCCATATCAACACAGGGTCATGTACCGCCCTTGACTGAAGTTAATATTAATATCGTAAAAGAATACAATGTCAGTGTGCGATGATGATATAATAGATGGACTTTGTCCAAAAAGCTTGTTTTCCTGTTGTACTGACCTGCCAGGAGGGGAGGACAGGGAGCGATGCAGCCCCACGCTGGAGTTCAGGTCGTGATAGTAGGGTTGGCTGGGCATGTCGGCCATGGAGAAGTTTACAGCACCGTGGGTGATGGGCACTGTAGAGGACACAGAGAGAGAGAGAGAGAAAAAAAAAAACGAAACAAAGAAGAGACAGTCAGGCTGCTATCACCGCAAAGAAGGAGTTCAATGTCAGCAGTGCTGTCAGACTGAGTGCCTGTCTATTTCCCTATCGTTGCATCTAGAGACGCACAATTAATTGCACAATAGCTTGACGGACTGTTATTGACGCTTTGTGTTTAGAGGCCCTGTGTATCAAATTAAGCGCTCCCTATTCACAGGTTAACTGTCTGACCATTACAGGCATTTCTGCTGAGCGCTGATTAACAAGTCACTGCTTCCGAAAGTGGTCGTGTGCGGCTGCAGGTAAGCACATTTTCACAGGCAAAACTTTACTGTAGCTGCATTTTTAATGTCTGGATGAATCTCTATTTTATTCCAATTATTATTATTATGAATCCAGTTTTATTTACATATGGCACTAAGGAGAGACACTAAATATGTAGATATATAGCAAGAAAGACAGTGGTTTATTCTATTGCTGCACCAAAAGCAGGCCATTTGTTCCTAATTAGAATAATCTGTGATACATCACATGCTGGATGAGCTCCGCATCTGAAGGAAATCTCAGTAAACACGAAACCAAATTCACAATCATCATCATTTTCTCCGCTCCTCTGCGGATAATACTCAGCAGTCTCCTGCCATGGTGATTTACAGTGGAAAAGGTGTTGTTTTTCTCACTGCGGTCAAGGTGAGGGATATTGTTTCAAGGGAGGCCGGGCCAGTGTTTACAGAACAAAAGGACTTCACCACCCATCCTCACTCTCTCTCTCTCTCTCTCTCTCTCTCTCTCTCTCTCCCCTCTATCTCTCTATGTGTCTCTCTCTCTTCAGTGTGTGGCCCGCGAGGCAGCCTGCAGCTCGAGCGGTTGGTTGGTTTGGAGTCGATGAGAGGATGGAGTGTGTGGCGCCGTCTGTTGTGGTCTGAGGTTCACCACTGGCACGATCCCTCCGCCAGCCTCCGCCCTGGCAGCCGACTGCAGCCCTGGCAAAGGCCCCTACCCGCTGCTACCCATACGAGCTGTCTGTGAAGGAATGCATCCGGCCTGAGGACACTGAATGCAACACCATTGTTTTGTTTTTGTTTTTTTTTTTCATTCATGGCTGAGGATCCCCCCCCCCACCACCTCTCCAAACCATCTCTTTGCTGGTTTCTCTCTTCTTGGCTCGGCACAATATTTGTGATGCCACTTGCCTGCCCTGCCAGTCATTTCATTTAGTAAATTGCGCCTTGACTTTCATCCTAAAAAAACAGTAAAACAAACAACAGTGCAAATCATTTGCCACACACTTATTCCTCCCACATATTATTTCATCTCATTAAACAAGGGAGAAGAGAAAAAAAAAAGTGTCTTCTCTGCCTTAGTCCAGGAGTTTCCTTTGCCCGTGCATGCCCAGATTTTCTGTCGGCAAAATATTTTTACACTTGCGGCCAAGGCTCCTGTTGCATTAATGAGTGTCCTCGTCGAAATGCTGGATTGCAAGTCAGCCTTGAACTCCACAGCTCCCTTTGATGGACTTCAAAGAATGTCTCAACAGCCCAGAGAGTTGGGAGAGAAGCGCGATGACGGACGAGCGGCTGCTTAGATATCTTCGCGGGGAGTGACCCGGCTGAGTGAGTGACAATTCCTGTGTGTCCGTCGACCTTTTTAAAATTCCAACTCGGCTTTAGTGGAACCGGGTTCGGTCACATGAGAGCAAACACGCCGGCGCAGCGGCCATCTGGTCAGGGGGCGAATTAAACACTAAACAAAAACACAGCCTTTCAAAGGATTTTCTGTCTCTGAGCATCGGGAACGAGTGGCTTCTGCCTTTCAAAGAATGATGTGTGAGACAGTTAACCGGGTCTGTGCTCCCACATCAGAAACACTTTAATACAGCAGGATAAACCAAGATGTGCTTCTCAGTTCGTTTACATGTTGACGGACAAAACAAGTTGAGGGTTTGACTTTACGGTGAGTCTTGTTTGACAATTTTTTAAGGATTTCAAACATAAAAACTAAAAAATAGGACAAACTCACAAATTCATTGACATTCTTGCTCGTCTCTAAGAAGCGTCAAGAGATCATCACTTTTATGGCCGCAAAATTAACTTGTGAGCTAATTATTTTCATTATCGATTAGTTATTTTCTTGACTAATTGTTTGTTGTATAAAATGAATTTTCCCGGAAACAAACAAAGCGATCCAAAACCAAAACGATATTCAGATTCTTGTCACAAAAAAAGCTGAAATCCTCACTTTAGAGAACTTGCCTTTTTGCAACTTAAATCACCGATTAATTATCAAAATAGTTGTGAATTAATTTTAGTATTGTGTTCATGACTTATTTGAGTGGAACTGTTTTATTGCTCTTGACTTAACTGAACCCCTCTGAGCCTAGTTCGTTGACACTGAACCGCACTGAAGTGTTCCTGACTGTGAATTAGACCACAGACAGCATAGCACAGGTATGTTTCTTTTAAACACAGGTTGTCGGGGTTGACTGGGGTCTTTGTGCACCTCAGGCATGTTCCTGAGCCGCAGCCTCAGCTCAGTGGCAGCACAGGTAAACGGCGCCTCGGGGTGTACTCGGCTATCAGGGACAAGGAGGCCTCTTGGAAGAACAACCGTCAACGGCTTTTACGGACGCCAGACAAGTCTATACAGACGCACACAGGCTCGTACAGACGGCTACGCAGCCGAGCGTGCTCTTACTGCGAAGCAGACTGGCCAAACTGGATTTACCACACTACTACTGTTTCTGCGAGGGTGAATGCACATTCTCACGAATCAAAGAATCAGTTGTTTTTGTTTACATGAAGACGGTGAAATACATCAGTCTGAGCACAACTTGAGGACAGATTTAAAGCCTACACACCCACACCGATGCTTTCACTCATATTTCCTGATCATACCTTTTCTCGTAGAGGTCTGGGCGTGTGGAAACTACGATTGACTGACATCTCACTGACACTCGTATTAACTTTGTTGCACCTGTTAGGGCAGGGAAACTTACACCTTCAACATTCTTGTAAGTACCGGGACTTTTTGTGTCCTCATATGATTTACCAGCATAGCTCCGCCCAGCTATCACTAATGATAAGTGAAAGAATAACTGAAAACATGTGTGTGTGTGTGTGTGTGTGTGTGTGTGTGTGTGTGCAAGGCATTCAGAAAAAAAAAAGAAAAAAGAAGCACTTACTTCTGGACACTCGCACCAGTTCTGTAACACTGAAGACTCCTGATTTGATGAAGCTGTCTTCCAAGTAGACTGCAGACACAGAAGAGAAGAAAAAAAAATCATTCAATGATTGTCGTCATGCTTGTTTTTTTATTATTTTTTTATTTAATGCTTTCATGCCAATTGAGACATCAACGGAATTAGAGCTGATGTGAAATCAACATTCGGTTCGATACGTCTCCCAATTATTCCCCACAACACTGCATTATTTTGGATGAGCTATTGATCCTTTTTGGTTCATTTTCCTTCCATTACAAAATGTGGTTGTATGTCCTGAGATATATATATATATATATAATATATATATATCTAGATAATATATAATATATATATATAGATATAAACCCATTACAACAAGAGCTTCTTTCAGCAGCGGAAGCCCAGCATTTTTTTTTTTTAGAAGAGAAGATCATGCAAAAACAAGAGGACTATCATGCACTCATCAGTTAATCACAGACAAACATACAGATTCATATCTTTCATGCTTGCACTTCTGCGGTCAAAGGATCTAAGTCATCTTATTTCTATGACATTTTATTTGTAGAATGTTCACTTTTTTTAAAAACTTTGTTTTTCAGTTGAGGTGTTTAATCTAACAGCACCAAACCTGTCTGTGTGCTACAGTAAAGAGTGACAGGACAGGTGTGTGAGGAGGAGGAGGAGGCAGTGACAGAACAACGTGCAGAACCGCGGGCGATGCCTATTTTCGATTAAATACGCAAATAAATGTAACTGTTATGCTCAGACGCAGTATCACAGCAAGAAATATCCACTTTACAGAGTCTGGAGTATTACTCAAGTATTTATAGAAGATTATTTTGAAATGTAAGACTGCTTCAGTCTTTCCAACGTAAATACACACAGCTTGGAATCATGAAACTGGTTGTTTCAACGCGGTTGTTTCTTTCCCCCTCCTCTTTTTTACAAAACTATTTTTAGACACAACAAATGATCATTACGATTGTATATCTTTCTGCAGCGCCGACACATTTGTTGCATTCCGTATGAACTTGCGAAGGACTAGGCAACACTAATCAGAGGCTGTCAGTCAAGTAAAACAGCCAGACAAGTTATTGACACCCAAATGATTCTGGCTCGGCTTTGATGCGGTGCCAAGGGCGCTCAGGCCGTGCCAGACAGATAGGCGGGCAGCTCGATTGGCACCTACAAAGCCTAATGTCTCCAGTGAGCCAACGGCTTTTTGCGCGGGGGGGGGAACTGTGCCACTGCAGAGAGCCTCCAAGGCCTGAGTCATTGGCTCTCTAGCATGTTTTCTTTGGCACCTGCATTAGCAGAACCTGCTCTTGAGGTAGAAAACTAATTATACTTCTCAAACTATTTTCATTCCAACATTGTGACGACACAGTGCAGGTCAGTCCAGGGAACAACAGCGCTGTCAGAGAATATTCTCCACAGCTTGGCTTTGCTGGCTCACCTTGACACACTCAGCTGCCAGCCAAAGGTACAGTCTGCTGTAACGTTTCCTTTAGTGTGTCTGATTCCTTTTTTTTTTTGCGTGTGTTTGATGTTGCCACTGGGATGATGACGATTCAAATTTAATGATCCTATTAAATTTTATTCCTCCTTTGTCTGTGCAAAGTTAAAAAACTATGGCCTCGGCCAGTGGGAGGGAAAGAATAAATGATTATTTACAGCAATTGTGTCAGTTTTTTTTGTTACTTTCTATGAAGTTTAATTCACAAAAATTGCTGTTTTTATCAAAAGAAAAAAGAAACCACAGTTGGTACACACCTGAGGCTGCCACAGTACATTTTGTTTGCTTTTCACTCCAAAGGCTTCGCTCTTTTTCACTGTAAGTCACCGGGTTTGCAGCAGCTCAACACTATTCAAACTAAAGTAAGTTATGGTGTGCATAGGACGCTGTACAGTGAGTGAGCTGCTGAGGAACAATAGAGCGATGACAGGAGGGAGGAGGGAGGATGAATGCTACAGTACATACCTGGAAGAGGGTTCTTGCCTGGCTCATTGTTACTGGGACTTCCTGACTGCTGCGAGTCTGCAAACACACAGAGAGATGGGAGGGGAGGGGGGGGCTTAGTATAGCAAGAGGACAATAACATACCATCTTACTGAGACACGGTTGTCTTGTCAGCATTGATTATTTCAAGCCAATACAGTGTGGTGGCTGAGTGGAAACATTTCTTTCCTGTAAAATCGGAAAAAGATTTTTGAAAGAAAAATCTTATTTATAGTTTGTTTGGTCTCCTACAGAAAATAAGAAATAACTTCTGTCAAGACACTCAACGAGACAAAGTGCATTTCCTGACTTCCTGGGTGCCTAAATGTTTCTTTCCTTATCTACTCAGTGAAGGATTGCATACCCACTGTACATTAAACAAGACAGTTTTGTTTGAACAGCATTATCATTAATGGGAGGAAGAAAAAAAAAGAAATCTGTCTGATACAGGATAGCCTAAAAGTTTTTTACCGGCAGACCTCTGGGTAATTTTTCAAAGAGGGTGGGGGAGTGTTGGGAAGGGCTGGAGGTGGAGAGGGGGGGTTGGTGTTGGTACAGAATGTGTTCGGCCCTGCTGTGCGAGGTACGAGCACAGAATAAAACGAAGACAGGAGGGGCGGGGAAATACAAGGAAACATGTGTGGAATTCTTTCCACCAGCTACGGTGCGCAGGCTTTGGTATGAAATGTCCCGGACTGACGTCTTTTACCTCCAAGCCTCACTGGGAGGGGTACCTATCATTCCTCAGCAGTTCCTGCTCTGGTTGGTCACTGACAGGCACAGGTGTCTTGTTCCTTTTTACATCAAGCCAACAGTAAAAGTTGCGAAACATCAAAATTCACTATGTAAAATCGCTGCAGGTTGCATGTTAGACATGACTCAACATAGCGAGGCCTCGCAATCACACATGGAGCAGAACTGAACTGCCGCCATGCCCGAAACAGTTGAACAGCAGCGTCTGAGTGGACCCCCATAATAATTCAAAGTGGCCCAAGCCCACACATGCCCTGAGACAGAGAGGGCACAATGAGAACCAGCAGGAAGATTATCATCTACGCCTTTAACGTGAGCGAGGCGAGACGAGAAGCTAAAGACAGTGAACTCAGATACCCTCGGCTTGCAGCAACACCCCTTTTCCTGCCGCAGCTCTCATGAGCTGTGTTACAGAGGCAACGGAGAGAAGAAGGAAAAAGAGAGGGGGGTGGACGAGAGAGAAGAAAAAAAGTTGAAAGATTTATCCCTTTCTTGTTCTCTCTCTCTCTCTCTGTCTCTCCCTCTCTCTCTCTTGTTCCCCCTCTCCTAAATTTGACTATTAAACAGCACTGCAAAAACAGAATGTTCTTGGCCGAAGCTCAACAATGACAAAGTAGGGAGGGAACAGGACCATACGTTAAGAGGAAAAAAAAATCTCCCTCTTCCCAGTAATCTTAACCCTAAAAATGTGCGAGTAACGAACAAGTTATGATCTCACAATATACCTGTGTTCTGCTTCCTAAAACCATAAAAAACATGTTTTCTCATCATGTAGTCTTACAGGTTTCAGGGGATCTCTGTTAAATCTCTATGCGCGCACACGCAGAACAGTTTGAAGGGGCTGGAGCTAATGATTATTTTCATAACTGCTTGCTTCTGTTTGTCTATGAGTCTTAAAAAAAAAGAAGAAATGAGTTAAATATGCCCATGACAATCCCCCGAACCCGAGGTGACATCATCAAATCGCTTGTTTTGTCTGATCGCCAATCCAAAACAGAGAAAAGCTGCAAATTCGAGAAGCTGGGACCGAGCAAATGATCAGCATTTGTCTTTGATAAATCACTTAAACGACAAACCAGTTATTAAGATCGTTGCAAACTGCGTTTCCGTTAATCATTTCAATACTATTATCCCAATGACACTGCAAGTTGTACACAAGTTGTTGGCCTCAGCAAGTTGCAAGTTTTTCATTTGCCTTGCTCCAATAAGCAACGAGTCCCCGAAGTTGCCCCCTACACAAACACACACACACACACACGCAGTGTGTGTGAAGCAGCTTTTGTGGGCGAGCGGAGGGTTGTGTGGATTTGGCACAGGACATGTCCATAAAGTGATTGCAGGGAGCTCAGCGGCCTTGTCTCCCTGTCTTCTCCCACCGCCACCCCCCATGCCACTTTCAGAGTCATCCATCAGTCTAGTTACGACTGCCAACTCTATGCTCGCGCCCTGAGAACTGCTGAGAGGGAAAGAAACGGGCGATGTGGGGGGGGTCGAGCACCCCAGACGGAGAAGGAGAGAGAGAGCAGAGGGGAGGTTAATGCTGGGAGGAAGAGGAGCAAGGAGGTAAAGGCGGGAGAGAGGTGCGCCGGTTCGTTTAGATCGGATCAGAGTTTTTGTGTTTTTGTTTTTTTTAATTTCCCTTCTTCTCCTTCTCCTTCTTCTTCGAGGGCTGAACAGGCAACCATGACAAAAAGAGCAGATGGCGGTGGCAATTAGAGATCCCAGGCAGCATCTTCCAGCATGAGGCCCCCACTGTAGCACCAGGAGAGACCACCTGGATGACTCAAGGTGGGATGCAAGCATATGGCGCATCTGCCAGGTCTGCATCGGAGCTGGAAACACCTCCCCTGTTGCATTACATTTTACCTTTGACCCAGGGAGGGCAGCTTTGTGCTCCTTCGTCTTCTCTCACAGCGATTTTGCCGTTTAGAACGGTGCTTGCACATTTGTCAGGCCTTCGGTGTGATTAAACACACCGCACGCTTTATTTGAAATGGAGTCGCTTTTCTCACGCAACAGGTATTTAAATGAAATCTCTATTTTAAAGTCACAAAAAAGGTAATTCTGGATTAAATTGATACGAACTTGAAAAAAAGGGTAGGCTCAGAAGGAGGCTGAAAGTAAAGAAGTTGGATATTAGGATCCTGAGGTCTGGCATCTGTATCTAAAAGGTGTCCTGTGCAGAGCCCCAGCCAATCCGATAGTCTTCAAATAAACAGTAGTGTAACCTGTAAATAAACAGTTGCGGTCGAGGAGGCTGGGCTTTGCCCTGGGAGCTTGGCAGGGCTCGATCACAGGGCCAGACACCACACACACACACACACACACACACACATGGATGCATACACCCAAACACACACACGGCCCTTTTCCAAAAACAACATTTCTTGGCACCCTCCGTCCTGGCCACTTGTTTAAATAAACAAACCGGTTCATGAAGGAAGTGAAAAAAACAGTACCACGTATGATTCAGATTATCTGCTGTTACTCAGCAGAAAAAAAGAAAAAGAAAGCGAGGGGGGGAAAAGTAGCAGAGGGGGCTTGTGGGTATTTTGGATGTGTCCACGAGTTCTTACACCTTCTTGTCCGGTGGGATACTTATCATACCACTGTAACGATTAGGGCAATTAGGGGTAATGGCAACAGAAATCTGGCTCGGCAAGAAAGTTTCTCAGCGCTTGTGAGGTTTCTCCACGCCCAAAGTGTGTTGCTCGCCTGGATTTATAATCACTAAAACACTCACACACACACACACTCTCCCTAACCCACCCTCTCATTTTTTGGCATGATACCCATTCTGTTCCCACTAAAGCGCGGAAAACACATGCACATACACACACACATACACACAGTGTGGATTAAATTAGCCACATAGTTTGGGAAACTTTCTTTCTTTTTCTTTCTTTCTTTCTTTTTTTTTTTTTTTAAGGACAGTGGCGGTTGCACGTTCCCCGGCCCTCAAACACTTGCAAGACACGTACAGATATCCTCCACACACACACACACACAAAAAAAAAAGTGCGCACGCGCGACGCGCACACCCTGCAGATGCATACCGCTGTCGACATTTCAGGAGGAGAAGCCTGTCTGGCAGCCATTTTATGCCGAGCGGGGTTCTGTGCACATGTATAGCACTCTGGCTGCCAGAGGCATGGGTCCCGAGCCAAGACGCATTTCAGCAGCCTGGGGAGGCGAGGGGAGGGGAGTGTGGAGGAGAGGTGGAGAGGGGTGGACTCCCGGAGAAGTAGGGAAACAGAGAGAGGGGAGAGGGGCAGAAAATATCGACCTAATTACGGAGCAGCTCCGATGCGTAATGTTTCGACAATACAGCTGCTCCTGAGTAAATATTTGATGTGGCCGAGCAGACTTTCTGCTCAGTGTCTTTCCTGTTTCGCTGCAGGAGACTCCAGTTTGTCCTTCCTTGGAAATGCACAGCCGGCGTGCGTGCATGTGCGTGCCCGGCAGCAAGGGTCATGCAAGCCTTCGACAGTATGCATAAATGGCCGTACATGTGCCGGTATGGAATGTGTGTGTGTGTGTGTCCCGTGTCCTCCTGTGCTCCTGGTTTCTATCATTCACAGCTTTGTCGATGACCTCACACTACTCGGGCTGGCTTCCAACAGCCGGCAGAACCTGCTCTCTTCTCCAAATCTCTTTCTTTCTTCTCCTCGCTATCTGTCTATCGCTGTCCCTGCGCCTGCAACACTATCCGTCCCCTATTGTATCTTTTCATACCCGTCTCCGTGTATATCTACCATTCAGTGTGTATCCGTGACGATATCGTCTTATCCGATAATAAGTGCACACTGTAACTTCTTTCAAATTTCTTCATTTCTGCCCCTCATACCTCCTTTTTTTTAAAAACACTCTTTCTTTCTTTTAACGTCTCCATCTGTGTTGGCACTGCCCCCCCTTTGCCGCCTTTTTTTTTTTTAATGCCCCCTCTCTCTCTCTCTCTCTCTCTCTCTGTTTCTATCTCTTTGTCTCTCTATCTCTCTCTTCTCTCCCTCCCTCACGCTTTGTTGTCTAAACAAAGTGGCCTTTATCAGGATGAGCCGCAACCCAAACAAGCCAAACAAAAGATATGGGCGAGGAAATCTGCCCGCAGAAGAGGGAGGATCTTATCGTGCCAGCCATTGTGTGCCAGCCTGCCAACTGGCGATGCCCCCCGCCGACGACCCCTCCCCGCACACACACAAAATTCTGGCATCTCAGCTACCACCCCCCCCGCCCCCCTCTCTCGACCCCCACCTCGCTCGGACTCATGCGGATTCATGGTGCTCAGCGAAGGGTTGGCACCTGACCTGGCCGAAAAAGAAAGCGATATAGAAGGGGGGGGAACGAGCGCTCCGGCCCGATTGGGACGCCATCTTGGGGTGGCGTTGTCTCACAAGGAGGATGAACTTCAACGCCATCTTGGGGTGGCGTTGTCTCACAAGGAGGATGAACTTCAACGTCTTCCTGGTTCAGCAACCTTATCTGTATTTGCTAGGTGTTCAACAGATTTTGAGGACCAAGTATGGAAAATTGCCTCTTTTACGACCTCTTCTGTGCTCAATTGTTGGCTTCATTATCAGTGATACCTCTGCACAGACAGATATGGATAGTATTGTATTCCCTTTGACAAAGTATGACTACTTTCCCCCAATGGTGCCTATACACTGTGTGTGACACTGTAATGATTATCTCATAATTGGAACAAGGCAAGTATTTCTTATTGGCTTAGAGGAGCACCTGGTAATCCGGATAGCTACGCTATCAAATGACTTCCACTGACGGGGAATGCAGGTACAGTAGGATGAGTTACACACACACGTACGCACACACACGTACACACACACACACTCGGGCGGAAAGAGAAAAAAGAGGGAGAAAGGCAGGGAGAAAGTGAGAGGGGCAAAGTTGAAACGTCTGTGAGAACAATGACATTTTGCCTTCTTTTCTCCAAACCAGACACCACAGACTTGTTCAATAGAGCAGGAGGGGACACACACACACACACACACACACACACACACACACACACACACACACACACACACACAGTAGGACTGTCAGGGTTTTGAGACTTATGGAATCAAGTGGGATCCCAGCCCAGACAAGAACAATGAGAAGCCATACAGTGTGTGTGTGTGTGTGTGTGTGTGTGTGTGTGTGACCCAGCTCGCTTGCATCTCTCTGTGCACGAGTGCATCTCTCGACGTGACTGCCGCCACCTCGGTGTGTGTGTGTGTGTGTGTGTGTGCGCGAGCGTGCATCATCAGTTGTGTGTTTGTTTCTAATCGTTGCATACTAATGCCGGCAAAGAGCGGGCAACTCTTTCTGTCCTCCCGAGTCTCTGCGCCTTCTCCTCAGTAAACTCTCACGGCAGTGAAAAGAGGAGAGCATTTTAACCGAGCCGGGAGGACAACAGGCTCCTCATTGAGGTCACCAAACAGTGTGGACGGGGAGGGAGCGCATTCAGTGGCGAGTGGGCCTTGAACAAGGGACTGAATGGCCTGATGGATCATTAGCCACACCGGTCCGGGAGAGGAGAAGGAAGAACCTGGCAAGCACAAAGGGATACACAGCCACAAAACCAAGGATGCAGATGAGGGTTAACCCATCTAAATTCAACTTCCCCACCTTTTTAATTTGTGGAATAAAGTTTGCGCACCTCCGCACGGACGCATACAAACACGGGAAGCAGCTCACTCTTACATGTGCGCACACACACACGCGCGTACTGACATACACGCATGCACTAACAGGAGCAACACACCCAGCATCCCGCGGCGAGCTGATCTGTGCGTGTACATGTGCGATGCAGTCAGCGGCCCGAGCTGCAGACAAACTACACAACACAACGCGACACAGTGGCTCATCTGTCCCATGAAAAATGAGCAGGCTGGCCTCCAGTCAGCACTCTGCGCCCCACTTAATGTTTCCACCTCCTCCCACTCTCTCTCTGTTTGTCCTTTTCTCACAATGTAGCCTTTCCTTTTTCGCTTTTTTTTTAAATTTATTACATTCCTTTTTTTCCTTTTTTTGTATCCTTTGATATTCTTTCTATTCTCGTCACTTTCCTCTCACTTTTTCTTCTTTTTTTTTAATCTCCTTCGAAGCACCTGGCACCATCTATTGCATTTAGTGCACATATGATGAGATAAATTACTTACGCTGTGGATGGAAACAACTTTGATCATGCGAGTCATTTAGTATGCGCGAAATGTTCGCCGGTTCTCAAATGTGAGGAGTTGCCGTCTTTCTCAGGTTTAATTATTGTAAACTGAACATCTTTGGATTTGTTGCTAAGTCTGAACGAGCAATCGGAAAGCTTCACTTTGAGCTCCGGGAAATTTACTCTTTTCTGAAATTTTATAGACTAAACAACTCGCTGATTAATAATAAAATAAAATAAAAAACGATCCACAGATTCACTGATAATGAAAAAAATTCTGCCCTCAAATAGTTTTAGAACCGTCCACACGGATTAGCTGAAGTGTGGTCTCGTCATTCACAAGTTTAATCAGCGTCAAGTCTAGCCTGTGAGAAAAAAAGAACTTTGCATCTGCGTTGAAACAATGGGCCCATCAATGGCCAACCTCGGCATCTTTTTGGTATGCACCAAACAAACAATTAGCTTTGTTGCTGCGTAATTGACTGGCAGGACCGGGTGGCATTTACATTCGCCCGCTGTTGCCACCCTGCCATTCGACGGGACGGGGTGAAAAAGAATAGGTCCATATGAGGGTGGAAGGTTGGCCACATCTCTCTGGTTCGAAGACACCGTTTTTTTGTTTTTTTTTCCACGATGGCAAACTTCCAAGCGAGGAGCGTTTTTTTTTTTTTTTTTTTTAATGCACGGCTATGGAGGAAGGAGGGAAGGGAGGGTGGAGTGAGGACGAGACTATAGATTTAATTATGCATGCGTGTTTTCTCATTCATTGTAGTGGTGGGAAGGGGAGAGGCAGAGGGTAAGGGGGTGTGCGGTGGGAGGGGTGGGGGGGGACAGAACCAATGACATTCCGTCGTTGTAGTCCTCCTCCTACACACACACACACACACACAAACACACACACACACACACACACACACAAGGAGCAGTCTGGGAGCGAGCCGCTATAGGCTAATGAGGTGACACTCACCGTCTGGAGACTAGCCAAAACAGTCCATTAACTCCTAGCCAGTAGTTAAGAGGAGAAGAAGGAGAAAGGTGGTGGTGGGGAGGGTGGAGAGGAGAAAAGAGGAGGCGGATGGGGGGTTGGGGTTGGGGTGGGGATGGGGGGCAAAGCGGGTGAGGTGGGCGGCTAGCCGATGGGTTGGTGGGCGGAGCATGCGAGGGGGGGATATATAAAAAAAAAAAAAGAGAAGAGAGTCTGAAGTCTTTCAGGATGTGAGGGTGGGGGGTATTTCTGCAGTTTTGTAGTTGTGAATGAATCAGCGGGGTGGCTGGTTGAGGGGGGGGGCTGTGCACGAGCGTTCACTGTCGGCGATTATGCGCTGTGGAGGCAGGCTCTTGAGGAAAAAGTAAGACTGTGTGTGTGTGTGTGATGGAGTAGAGGTGGTGGGGTGGGAGGTGGATGCTGCGAGAGAGAGAGAGAGAGAGAGAGAGAGGGGACAAGGGAGATAGATCCAAAACCCCCCAGTCAGGCAGACAGACCTTTGACAGAGGAGCTCTGTGATTCGCCTCTTTCATCTTCAGAACCCCCCTATCCAGTCGGATAATTATGAGACAAATGCACTGGACCCCTGCTGCTTGAGTGGCAATGGGCATGGGAGGCCAGAAACACAGTGAGAGGGTTCAAACCTGCACGTCTCGACTGGTCTGGAGGGAGGGGGGACAGAGGGAATGAGAGATGGAGGGGGTGTTTACGGGTCTGGGAAATTCCCCACTCTCCCAAGAGAGACAAGTTGGCTCACGGATCATAGTTCAGGGACAGCTTGGTCGTGATACTAGCAAGGCTTAACTGGTTCGAGCCACCGACTTCCTTTCAACTCGCACACATCCAGTTAAGAAATAATCCATTGTTTGCTTTTCAAACGTACCTTTTTCTGAGAAACATCTGAAATACGCTCCCAGATTTGTGACTGCGCAGCTGGCGGAGTTTGCGTCTGAACCGGTTCACAACGTGTTGTTTTATTAACGTATTTGATGGCGCTCTGGTCTGCGCTGATAAGGGAGCACAGTTAGGAACCGGAATGGTACCTACATCTTTATCTCACACCAACCACACTTATAGCCTGACAGCCTTACCCCTGAAGCAGCATGCGTGCCAAATTCAATTGTACTTAACAACAGATTCCACTGAAACTCAATTTAAATTTAAGAGAGTGATTTATGTGAAAATAATTTTAAAACTGTGTGGAAATATGAAAGTAAGAAAAAGAACAAGCGCAAGAACGAGCAGAAAAGAAATCTCTTGCCTGTAGTTTCTGATAATGAGAGATAAAAATAACTTTTCTTTCCGTTACACTTTCAAAGGCAAAGTCACTTGATTTTGACCCAGGCCTGTGTAATGTGTGTCTGTGAGGTCTCTGCCAGTGATGTGTCAGTGATTGTCAGCGCTTACGACGGCGTCAGGCCTCAGCCAAGAGGAGTTCCCGCTGTCGAGAGCAGCAGGCCGAGCCAGGGCGACTGGGTGCTCCCTCACAGGGCAAATGGCTCTCCTCCAGCTGGGCTAGAGGCCACTGAGGATCCCTGCCACCCATTGCCACTGTTTGCACTCCCTGAGCTCTGCCAAGCGAGCAGTGGTGAAACGCACACAAACACACACGAGTGCACACACACCTTAAACTGGGGACGTGGAAGGAATTATCCGATCATAGAATGCCACCACATCTAAGACCAGATCTTGGCCCAAAACAGACAAAGAAAACAAAGCGTGCACTCATTCAGACGATTTTGCTGGCACTGCTCCCCTGGAACGGGACATAGGGTGGAGAAGGGGGGGGGGGAATCAACCACAGAGTTTAATGTGTCATTACAAGCATAAAAACAGACTACTGACATTGCCAACAGATGTCGAGCCAGTTTATTTTTGCCATTACAACTCCAGTAGGGAATGAAGCGGCAGGTGCAAATGAGCACAGTCTTGTAGCTTTCTTCTTTACTATCCGGGGCTACTGTGCTGCTGTATCATCATTTCACTGATCTGTTGTTCAGACATGCGTCATGGAGGTAGAGCTGGTTATCAAACCTGTTTTGGTACTAACCAAAATCTGCCTGCAGCACCGTACCGAAATCTGTAAAGTGCCAAAAGCTGACACTAAATATCAGATTGGTGATCTTATCTGATCAGATAATTCCCGATTTGAAATTGTATCAGGCTTAGTCTTGAGAACTGTCCAACAATCCTACATGTGGATTAGATATTACTTGTGTACCACATGTGTAAAGACGGGTACCTTCTGGCAAGTTGTAGACCAATCTTTAAGAGCCTTAGCTCCAATAATGCTTACACCTTTGTGAACTTCCTACTCCCAATAGTGCAGTAATGATGGAAAGATTTAACTCTTTAGGGAGAACGTTGTTCAGATGAAGCGGGCCCATAGAGGAGCTTGTTGGTGGTTTAAATGCCGACTGCCTGCCGCATGGCCAGTAAAACCCCTCCTTTCCTGTTAATGAGCCTGGAGACGGAGCTTTTTCGGAGGCCCCCAGTCAGAGCTGGCCCGAATCAAAGCATCCGTGGGGATCGAGGCTAGGGGGCAAGAGGGTTTGTTGAGGGAGTGGAGTTCGGGTGTCTCCACTGGCACAAGACCAGTGAGTGAAGGTTGCAGGGCAACGAGGGGAATTATAGGAGTCATTTCACACAAAAAAAACCCACCACTTGTATAAAGAAAAGTGTTGGTGGTTCTTGTGGAATCATAGCACCAGGTAAGTGCTCATTCGGTGAGCCATAGTCACATGCAGAGCGGCGGTTTAAAAAAACAGCATCATAAAACAGGTTCTCACATAACTCAAGAGGGAGTGACAGCGGCTGTGCCCGCCACAAGGTCAGAGCGTTGGCAGTCATCCAGAGACAGAGGAGCTCTTCTGCTCCTCGTGGACCCTCCACAACTGTCTGGAGATATCCAGCTAACAGCAGTTAAGGTGCAAACCATCTTTGCTCTTTGTGGTTGTAGGTCCCAGATGCACGATTCAAACACAAACATCCAGAGACTCAATGCAGTCAACAGCCCGTCACTTACCACAACAAAGCACCATATAATCATGACAAAACATCTCGGTCTTACAGGAGATCAAAATGCAAATCTAATCTCTCAGGTTTAACAGAGTATTCCCTTTGCCGCAGCACAAGCGTATGATTTATAAATCATACTTAAGTGCATGCTAAGCGAGTATTCACAGCCAGAGAAGTGAGAGAGAGAGAGAGAGAACTCTATTCCACATTCCTGGCAAAAAAACAGAAAGCAAATCTGTTCTGCGCTACTAAGGCCTGCTGGGGCAGCCCCCTCTGCCACTGCAGCAATAACAACATGTGGTTTGGCTGCACAGCGCCAGTTTACAGTGGGAAGAGGAGAGGCGCTAAATTAATTTCATATTCTGTTGTTTGAGAGTCATAAACAATGTTACAGCATGACATCCAGAGAGGCAGCCACAGTTTGGTCACATGGTTAGAACACATTTCATCAGTAGCTTTTTCTGGTTTGGGGAATTTGTCATTATACACGGCCTTGTATTGAGATGTAGCTGTTCAAAGTCACCGGGCAAACTGTATGATGTGTGCGAGGCATGCACGAGTGTTGTATCCTCAGGCATGACAAGCCTGGTCTTCCCTCACTATTTAGGACACGAATGTATAGGGCCCTTTGTTGCCTAAATTCTTTCTGGGTTGTTGCCAAAATGCGAGGATGATACGCGGAACAAAGACATATGTCATCAGGTCTCACCTAGCAGGTTTCTGTTTGTTTGGAGCTACTTTGAATATCGTGGTTAAAGTGATTACATCCTTGCTATGATAACGTTAAGAAGGAAAGGCTTTCTGCTAAAGCGAGTTTAAGTCGGGCTGTCCTCGCAGCGCTGCTCCAGCCTTTCCCACGAGGCTCTCAAACCATAATCTCTTGAAATATTTGCACAGATGACGGCAGAGCTCGGGCTGTTTTGACATGGAGCAGCATGAGCGAGATGGAGCAGTCACTTTTTCCATCACTTTTCAGTTCAGGAACAGGAATTCCCCTTTTGCCGCTTTTCCCTGTAACCCACCCGCACGCCTCCCACCAACCCATATAACCCTCCCCAGCACTCCTTCCTCCACTTCCTCAGCCTGCTAGGATTTGTCCAGTCAGGGCCACACCGCAGGGGCCTTTACACCCGCCTCACAGCCAGCTCCCACAGCCCTTGCTTTCCACTCGTCCAAGCATGTTGTTTTCACTTTATCTGGGATGCCAAAAGTTCATTCACTGAGATCAGGGGTGGGTGGGAGGGCAGAAGCAGGTTTGGGGTAAATTCTGGAGGAGGGTGAGGGAGAGGCGTTCCTCTCTGCCTTGGTTCGACTGTTTATGTGTAATGTTTGAGCTGCGAGCAACAGACTGCAGAAAGAGTAGCCCCTGTTTGCGTCTGACTGCGACTTGATTCCCTCGCTCATCACAAACCGCTCACCCCCACCGACATCGGTTCAAGCCCCGAGCAGCACCAAAATATACACTACTCATACTCACGCGCCAGTACTGATTATCCATTTTACCTCTCTTAAACTCTTAGCGGTGCGGTCGAATGTTAAACATAAAACGATACCGTTATTATTTGCGATGATTATGTTTGCTTGCAGGTGTTTTTCCATTGTCTCAAATCCTCCAAACTTCTCAAATATCCAGCGCTTTGAAATGATCTTTCACTGTGCTCACTTCTTTTCTTCTAAAAAAAAAGAAAAATCATACTTTTTTTGACAACCAATCAGAAAATATTCACAATACTACAAATATTTTATGTCATCAGCCGTACCCGTTGGCCACTGTCATTTAAATTTAGCAGTAAACACATCCTAAATCGAAATTTTCCTTCTGCAATAGGAAACTATACACTGTTCAGCCAAAAAAAGGATTTATTATTTCACATTATAGTTCCACTGAAATTGGTGTGGACTCTGTCCAAAGGCCATAAAAACATAATCTCCTGATACTAGCCACAGTGTTGCATCATGGGAACTGGAAGGAATATCAAAGGGCCACCACTGGAGCTAACTCTATAATCCCTCCTCCTGGCAAGCATCTACATATATACATCTCTACTCTCTGCTTTTTTTTTTTTTTTACTTCTTCCTCCTGAGGGCCTGCTTGAATGTGCATGTAGAAAACACTATCTCTCCGCTGACACTGACAGCACAGCGGACTTGTTGCAATCGCAGCTCTCGCAAGGTTGGCAGCCCTGCAGAAACACTTCCCATTTGCGGCGCGGGGCTTGGTCCAAGCCACTTGAACTTGGCAGGGCTTACCTGGAACAGCCTACCCCGTAGGACTGCCACAGACTCTCTCTCCCCCTCAGCCAAGGCAGGAGGCCTCACTGTAAGCTACAACAGCTGATGTCAGACACACCTCCAGAAAACTGGCTACAACTGACTTCCAGGTATTAAGGAAGAAGGAAGTGCATAGGTTTTATCAACCTCTCCCTGTCGAGCTGGGTGAAGTATTTTTAATTATTATTTGCAGTAAGCCTTTAATGTATTCAATGTACTGTTACATGGTAACACATACAGTACAGAGGCTACAGTTCCTTTCACAAAGGAAAGAATTGTGCATACAAGGTGACTTTTTTTTTTTTTTTATCAATTGAGAGAGAATTACACAGATCATATGACACCATATGGAATTCTTTTTACACATAATGTATTTCCTTTGCAGGCGCTGTGAAAGGCGAGGCCTACAGGGAGTCCTCTTTAGGAGGAGGGGAGGGGAAAAAAAGAAAAAAAAAGAAGCTGTATGTATGGTGAGGAGGGAGGGGTAGGAGGTGAGGGGTGGGGTGGGGTGTGGGTTGTGGGGTGGGTGGGTCGAGGGGTTTAGTGGGGCGGTCCAAGCACGCTCAGCGAAAATATGCCTCATGCACTCGTTGAACTTGGGGCCTGCGCGGGCTTCTCTCAAGGTTACAGGAGAGGCCTGTGCGGAGAGGAGCAGGAGAAAGAAACCATGCAGCAGCAGTCGACACGCAACAAGGTTTCCACTGGACTCGTGTTTTTTTTTTTTGCTGCTTTCACTGAGAGAAATTCTCTGCTTTCAGTTTCCCATGAACTCTAAACAGTCTTATAATTAAAGAAAAAACTTGTGTCAATGGTTTCAGCCCAATCACACATTTACTCTCTAACCCTCACCGAGTCTGAGTGCGAGCGGCTGTTGCTCAGATAACAGAAGCAGCGAGCGATCGCCTTTGACACCAGGTTTCCTTCCCTCCTTGGAGCCTGCCGGGACCCGGGCCGTGTATCCGCTGCCGCACCCCTGAGCCCTCGACCACACAAAGGTAGGAAGCGGCCCGCCAGAGCAGGGCGCATTGTGACGAGGCCACTAAATCACCTCTCGTTTTATCCACCGCTGTTTGCGCACGTTTCGCCAGAGGAAACCATAAAGACAACAAGGCCTAGTAAATACATCTGAAGAGGCTTGCTCCAAAGAAGGGAGGACAAGCTATTAGCCATGTGAATGATATAAATAGTTATATGGATATAGAAACATTTCATATGACACAGCTGCACATAAATCTTAAAAAACGTATACATACACAACACCTGTACCACGTACCTTACCTTGTAAGCACCTTTTTGCTGTTGAAAACTCATCCATATAACTTTTGTGGTCATTTTTTAAAATATTAGGTCCACCTTAACACACTATAGACTCAAACCTTTACAACACCGTCTCACAAAGGTTTAACAACAGTAATCAGTGGCTGAATCCCGTATGATTATAAAGGTGTTATTACTACGAGGTGTCCGTCCTCTTTACGGTATAAAAAGATAATCTGCTGACCATAAATCACTGCGTTGCGTAGTAATTGCATTATGTGATGGTATGTAACATTTAGGATTGTAAAATCAACATGTGAGAAAAGAATGTAAACATGGCACCTGTGCTGGAACAACAACTCGGATTTGACTTCACCCTGACAGAAAGGGGTCAAAGGGCAATGGGTAGTAAACACTTCACTGAAGGAATTGGTCACTTTGCCTTTCCCCAAGAATTATCAGGCCATTAGCACCTCGTAAAAAAAAAGGTCCACTTCTGTGCTTTACAACAGATTAGGCCTGCTTTCATACAAACAGCCAAGCCAAGTGATTGGATGCTATTACACAGGGTATAGAAAACTGTTTCAACGTATGTGAAATTAAAAAGCCACAGAGGAATTAGGCCATAGCCTACTTCAATGCACAGATATGACTTTGATTTAAGCTTATTATAAAGACCAAAAACATTTCTCTTCACAGCCAATCCCAGCTAATTTTCTAAAAAAACAAACAAAAAAACAAATTAGCATAAGATGAAGTGGGTCATTCTCATGTCTTGATTAAAGTAGGCCTCCGCTTTGCCCATGTGGCCACGAAGCAGACTGCAATGTTCAGCTTTGTGCACTGAAGGCCTTATCGGGCCTCTTTTTCGTAAACAAGAGGAGGAGGGAAAAAAGTAGCCCCCGTCAGACATAATAAAAGAGAGCATCAAAGCAGCCATAGAAGAGAATCAATCGGAGTATTAGAAGCCACTCGGGGTTGTCAACGTGATGGCTTAGATGTCACTGGAGAACATCTTCATGGATGTAAAGCGGGCAAACAAATTAAGAGGGATGAGCTCGCACTTGGTGGATTAGTTTTAGATTTATGGAGGCAACTTGGAGCCAAATGCAGAGCAGAGAGGGGACGAGTCTGTCAAAGCTGTGAAGACATCCATATAGTTACAATAACCAAAGCTTATTTATTCATAAATTACTGCACTCAAAGGCTGTAGGACTATGTGATACTGTGTGTTTGTCTGTGGAGTGGTTCCAGCAAGAGGATCTGATGTACATTACAAACCGGCTTGACTTATCGGAGCACTTCTCATTAATGAAGATTGCAACCTCATTTCCCTTAGTTAACCTTGGCAACTGTAGTACAGTCTGTTCTGTAAAGTCAACTGTAAGGGTATGACGTGTGTGTGTGTGTGTGTGTGTGTGTGTGTATTGTGTGTCCTGATAGCAGGTTATGTATGCCGAGCAGTAGCCCTGCGGCAAACACTCACTCTCATCAGCACTTCATGAAACAAGGGTGTGGTGGTGCAGGTGCTATGCGAGGAGTGTGGAGGAACCTATAGATTAGACTCCAACTGTAAAAGCCACGTGGTGCGTTCATGTCCACGAGGGAAAATACATAATTGTTTAAACTGAACGGATTGAAAGCGAGAATTCATTTACTTAGAGAAGATTAGAGCGATCCTCGAAACAGTTCAACCTCCTGATGATTTCAGAAGTTGAATTTCAATCCTGGCTGCGGGGACTAATACAACGCCAGGTCCTGAGCAGCCCAAGACACTCAGCAACCCAAATGTGAGACGATGGGAAGTGCACATGCGAGGGGTATTTTTAGGCCAGTGCAGTTTCTCCGTGACACATTTACTGCGAAGGACCTCAAGAGTGATAACATGCGCAAACCACAGTGTGCTGAGGAGGGGTGACAGCGATACTCGCGAGCCACAGGAGAGCCATAATGCCAAGACGTCCTCCGAGTGCGGCCCCCTGTATAATCCCACAACCTACTTTATGGCGAACGCTCCCCTCTTTCGCTGATGTGCGAAACATTAATCACATTTCAAATCAAAGGCCAATCCCTTGCCACAGATATTCATTCCCAAAACTCAAAGCTATGTATGTCAAATAGTCCTCGTCACCAGAGCAAGCTATTCAAACTTTCCACATTCAATTATCTAGAGAGAGAGAGGAGCTGGTTAAAGTGTTCAAAGTGTTTTTG
This sequence comes from Larimichthys crocea, assembly GCF_000972845.2. NCBI lineage: Eukaryota > Metazoa > Chordata > Actinopteri > Sciaenidae > Larimichthys > Larimichthys crocea. Next base: position 7,117,665 of record NC_040013.1, read on the forward strand.
GAAAAATCTTCCAAATCTGGGGTTTAATACTTTTTTAGCTGGCGTTTCTGTGCTACCATGAGAAAAGACAAACAAGCTTGCCAACGTCATTAAACGACGAAAAAAGGACCGACGGTTTTGACTTCAATTTAACCGATGCCACTTAAAGCCAAGCTCTCAGAATTCTCGCTCAGCACGCAGAACTGGCACTTGAGACATGAAAGGGCAGCTGCGACGTTTGGTTTACATTATATCTTAGTGGTTTCCACATTGTGGCCAGGGGATAAGCATCAGGAGAGGTTTATCTCTGTCACAGTGCTCTATGGAATATGTAAACACTACGTGTAATCAGTGCTGCAGTGAAATGGAGTGCAAGGGGGGGGTGGGTGCGTGTGGGAAAGTGAAGTGCTTCAGGAATAAGTCACCATCTTACTCCTTGAGCTTAAGGGAAGATAAGACATTGGAGGCAAAGCTGGAGAACCTCTGAGCTTATATTCCTTTTTATAGTATACAACTTTTTTTTTTTATCAGTCAGAAGGAAAAAACTGAATGAATAAATCGAAAGATGCCCTTTTTGGAATGAACAAAATCAGCAGGTCTTATGCAGGCGGTATTGTTTGTAACTTAGGCATTAACTTTGACTCTCCTCCGTCCCCATCTCCTCCATCTCTTGGCTTAACTCTGTCAGCATGCCTTTGTCTCTGTCATCCACCCCGTGAGGCAGCGCCACTCCTTTTTTTTGTGGAGGCCGGGTACTCGTTTTAGACGAAGAGCCTCTCTCCCCGTCTAGAGCCCAAGTTTTAATATGGTGTCCAATCAAAAGTGATTAAGCATCGCAGAGCACAAACAATGCTGGCCCTTAAATCTCTGTGAACCCTCTTTCACTGGAGCGAATGAAAGAGCACTCTGTCTGCAGCAGCAGATGACAGACGTGCGCTTGAAGATAAGTCTTCGCCATGAGCCCTTATCCTACCAACACCCGCCGCCTGACCAAATAAAGAAATAAATAAATAGATTACAAAATGCCAAAACGCTGCTGCAGAATGGGATCCCACCTTGAAGGCATCAGGCGGGGAAGTGAAGGGTATACTTTGCCAGTAAATGTTCCGTTTTACAGTAAATTGCCTTGAGATGATACCTAAAACCAGTGGCACCAGACAGGCCAAGTTTGAGAGAGTGAGTGAGCCGCCATGCACAACTCAGCTGAAAGGAATTAAGTCGAGAAAAGAAAGAAGACAAACATGGAGTCAAACATATACAAGCGCACAAAGACGGCACAGAAAACAAAACCCTGTTGACGTACGAGCACGAAGTAAATAAATCAATAATAAAAATCAACCAGCTGCCCCAAGGAAAGTATCTTTCACATGAGAAAGAATAAATTCAACAAAAAACAAAAAAAAAAGCAAACTTGGCAAAAATTTCCCGCACATCATCGTGTCTTGCACATAAATTACCAACAATCACAATGCATGATGTATGCCGCATGTAACACAATACCCAGAACTAATGCATTAGATGCATGCGGTTCCTTCAAGATGTACGGCAGCATGAAGATTTAAGGAAAGCTGGATACTGGGGGCAGCAGCTACCCAACGCCAAGAGAATGCTCTGCCTTTTTAAAATGCCATGAGCAAGAGTAGTGTTGCAGCTTACAATGACACGGTGGTTGGACAAATGTTTCATCATTAATATAATATGAACATGAGACAGTGTTGCCTTAATACGTGTTTTCAGCACATGTAATGCAATCTTACATCTGGTAAGCTTCCATTTTGTAGTTGGACTGACTGATCCGGTTCAGGTTTAGCAGAAAATACCCTAACCCTAATTATGTTTGATTGATGTTTGTTCCTAATGAAGTTTTTGTTTATAAAGTATCAAAATATTACAGCGTCAGCAGGCAGATATCTATTCGCCCCTGTGAGGAGTTCAATAACCGCACACACATGCAGACACTTTTGCAAACTTGAAGCAGAGGGAACCAGACAAACGTCATCACTGGGAGGTCATGAGAGGGAGGAGCTGGCGCTATGACAACAAGACATCAGCCGTCTGCAGCCTGCTGCCGTCAACAAGTCAGCATGAGCACTACCATCTGACTGGGCTTTCCTAACACTGCCCCCATACACTCAGCCAAAACTAGCTATTGCTGCTGCTGTTACTGGCTCCTGCTTTCAATTTCACTAGAGTGGGCCAAGTAATGGCTTCAGCATTTTGTGGTCTGCCGACACATATGGTCCGTGTAGCGATCTGGTCCCGTGCCCCCCATCGATCGTTTTGGGGCGTGCAGGGAGATATGGGCAGAGGGAGACAGACACAGCCCCAGGGGCTGGCCACAGTTATTGGAGAGTGTGTATGGGTCTTGTTATGACTGCTATGAGGATTGGGCTCCGTCGGGCTACCGCTGCAATCAGTGCTTTGCCGCAGAGTGTGGAATCAACCAGATAGTACTTGTTCATTCATACCAGCAAGGTTCAGGCCTTTTGGCAATGAAATAAGTAGGAGGTGGTGTAGTAAAACTCCCCTTGTCTTCAAAAATACCCCCAGTTACACAAGACCTGCACTTGATGCAATACACTTTACTTCAACTGCTTTTCCCATTCACCGGTTGGGTACAGGATAAAAAGGCTTGAGCATCTTTTCCAAGGAGAATTTCGATGACCATCTGAGGAATCGAACCCAGACCCTCAACCAAACGGAGGGAGAAGCTCACTAATAATTAGGCTTGCCTACATTTTCCAACCAGCCATTGGAATGACCACATTAACCTTCTCTTTATCACTTACGTCACCACTAATGCCATTACTGGTAGTTAGGCTACTGCTGCTGCTGCTGCTCCTATCTGGCTGCATGACCTAGATTAAAGGTTATTTGCTCAAGTCACAGAGGCTGCTCCTTTGGCTCGCCCTTGTTGGGTTTCCTTATCTGAGTTTGTCTGGACAAATCTTGGACACAAAGCACCCATTTTGTGCTCCTCTCTGGAGATCCTGTTACAGTGTTCCAGACACGACGCGGTCCACCAGCAGTGCCTCTGGGAGCATGGCGTTTGGCGAGGCGGCACGATTAGTTGCTTCCTCAAACTTCAAGCATATGATACATGTGCACTCCTCTTACGTCTCCGAGCGTGCTTTTGTGCCGTGATGGTGTAAAATGATCGGCGAGGGGGTCAAATGATGTCATGCTGCGAGAATCCAGATATAGCAACCCCCCCCCCCCCCCCCCCTCCCAATCATCGTTACAAACCAAAGAAAATATACAAGTGGATCCAACAGTGCTTCAGGATTCCCAAAAGTCCTGATTGCTCTAATAATTGCGTTTTTGTTCAAGCACCTCCTGCCTGTTACTACTTGAGATTCACCAAGTAATTTTCATGTCAATTTCCTGGAGAGTTCAAGACGGGATTCAAAACATGTTCTAAAATAATCCTGGATTAAAACATGAAACAAATGATTGTTAGACTAAGCATTACAATAACAGCCCTTTGGATACCAAGAAAAATATTGTCAAGAAGTTGCTCGCTTGCCAGTGGTACAGACAGAAATAACTATGCTTCTGTGCCCAACAACACACATGCACAATAATTGTGTGCATGCAGAAGCCTTGAGATTGAAGTGGCCTTAGTCCTCCTGCACCCTACAAGGACAAAGTACAACTAAGAGAGAGAGTAAGAGGCAGAGAGAAGGAGGGAAAATGAGAGAGAAAAGAGTAGTGTTCGCTGACCTCATTCTGACAACAAGCCCGGGAAGAGCCTTTCCCTGGAACCGTTTCGCAATAGCGCTGTTGTTTATACAGGTGGTGGGTGAGTCGAGCAAGATATGCGGAGAGCATGCATTTTGCAACACCTCGTTATGAATACTAAACAAACGAAGCATGTCAAATCACACAGACACACACATATATAAGTACTACATCCCTGGTCCAAAGTGTGACTTGAGTTTCGTTTTAGTTGTGACATTTGCAAGGGGACACGTCATTTCGCAGGCTGTGGCCAATTCATCCCTCTATGTTTGAATTTCAAAGTCAAGTTCCTTTACACGATCCAAGAGCTGTCAAACACTACTATCCTCGCGTATCGTCCAGTGAGTGCTCGCCTCCTGGAACGGAGGCCTCTGGTTGGCTCGTGTGTTTGGCTGCGGGGCCGTCTCCTGCAACAACATCCACTTGGCCAGAGTTCAACCCACGTGGAAGGCTACAATAGCCCAAAGGTGGCTGCCCAGACCATTGTTTATGCAACAGCGCACTACTGCCAGGTTAAAGAGAAAAGAGCAAGACAGTAGATAAATATGCGGGTCTCCTGCCTGCAACAGAATTGTCCTTTCTGTTAATCTTCCCTGTACAACTACAGCTTAGCGGGACATTTTAGCATTCAATCGCAGGTTTTTCTACTCTTGCATTAGATTTTTAAGATTGTTTTTATCCTCACAAGAAAGCAGGAAATGAGCTTTTTCCTAATAACTTTGCATATTTAAAGCATTGTTGTCCCTCAGTAAAATGTTACAGTTACAGATTACAGCTTTTACATGTTTGTTTTCTAGAAGAGGTGGCACAATGCGGCGATACAAAATGGAAATCTGACACCTTAACCAAAACTATTTAACTCTAATGAAATCTTACCCAAACTAAATAGATTTTCTTGTTTGTCATTTCTGTCACAGTTGAAGCCTGAACGAAAAACCCATGCATAAGTTAATGCAGCGCCTATCTTGTTTTCCCATTAACCGGCAAGGTGAGCCAAATTCATTACATCTTTGAAAGATGTGGAAAAAAAAAAAAAGAAAAGAAAGAAAGAAGATCCACACAACAGCTGTTTGGTAAACATACCAAAGTAATTGTTCCAAATGCCTTATTTTAACACAGATTAAATGCAATTAGAGGCTGTTTGTCTAACCACAACAAGTCTCTCTGCCAAGAGAAAAAAAAAAAACTGTCATTGTTTCTAGCGTTCTGCTCAGGGATTACAGCTGGGAATAGGATGACTTTTTTCAAAAGTAGCTTCCTTATGTACAGGAAGGAACCTTTCTACACAAACAAAGCGTATGCTCGTTGCATAGGAAGACTATAGGGATGGAAAAAAAAACGGTTGGTTGGCTAAGGCAAGGGTCTTCTGAGGTGAATATGAAGAATTTAGGTCAGTGCAGCCGAGACATTTAACCAGCTCAAGCCGCTGCAGCCTGGGTGGAAATAGCACGGGAGGCCAGCGAGAGGGAAACCAGTGCGTCACAGCTCCCAGCCCCGATTCCAGACTCCCCCCCCCCCCCCCCCATCCCCGCCCCCCCCCCCCCCCCCGATGCAAACAAGAGCCATAACTTCCCTAATGATCCCAGATCATGTACGCCGCCTCGGACACGTTCCACCAATGGGGGAGCACTTCCTCTTCACCTTTGACCTCAAAGTGGGTGTGCCTACCTTCGACTCTGCATGAAGCTCATAACGTGCAGGCATGGTGCTAATGTGATGGGATGAACAGTTGGAAAAAACAACACAAAAAAAAAAAAAGTGTGGTTGAATGAGGTTTGAATGTCCCATTGTGAAAAATCTCTAATCCAAGCATGTACAAAATGTTACTGCGACACTCCTAAAATCTGGTGAAATCCTACTTTAGGAGCGAACAAATCTCTTAATATCTTAAATAGTTGCCAAATCTTGATAATCTAACTCTCTCTTGCTTTCAATTTCAGCCTCCCTGTCACACACAATTGCGTCGTGATTCAAAAGTCCAACACCACACACACACACACACACACACACACCCTCTCTCTCTCTCTCACACACACACACTGTAAACAGTCTTTATTGAGACGTGAGTGCTTGTATAAACATAGCCAGGCCCTATTGAGGGTCCAGGGCCCGGTCGAACAATAAGAGGGGGAAAGTTGCTGGACGTTCCTCACAGACGGTGTGTACAAAATCCAATTATCAGAGCCACGGCATTAACATTCCAGCAGTCTGGCAGGTGACAGCTCCGTCTTTTCAGCCCCCCTCTCTTACACCACCAGCATGGGATAGAGACACCCGGCAGCACCTCGACAATACACACACACACACATACACACACATGCAGCCCCCCTCGCCCCTTACTTCTAAGATCCCCCCAAGTATTGAGACATATATAGTGGGAAGAAGGCAAAGAGTGGGGAGGCAGTTTGGGGGGAGTGGAGGGGTCCACCAGCGACACTGGTCTTTTCTTCAGGAGATCAGCGCGACCGGCCTAGCAGGCAGTATCAGTCAATGGGGCATTCTTCTCCTCTCTGTCTCTGGGTGAGAATATGTTGATCGCTGATAACATTGCTTTGATTGCCATAATGGGGGAAACACTTTTTGTTTGGAGCGTTTGCCTCTAAACAGTGCACGCTTTGTCAGCCCTGGGTGATGTTTGTGGCATACAAGATGTCGATTAAAAAAAAAAAAAAAAAAAAAAGGTTTAACGGTAAAATAAAAACAATGTTGTTGTTCTTGGCTACAGGGAGAGTTGACAATGGATTCAAATAAAGTCTGCGCCTACGGGCCTCTCAGTGACAAAGAGCAATCCATCTAACCCAGAGACCAGTACACTGCAGGTTTAACCCTGCATTCACATCAAATCTCAGAAAGAATTAGACTTTATAGTCTCATTTAGTTGTTCTTTGCTTTGTTTTACTTACAGTAGGCCTACATATAGTAGCTTATCACTACAGGATGTTGTGTACGTGAGATATGCAACACCTCTGCCTGGTATCCTGCCCTGTACCCTTGTCCTAGGTCCTATATATATATATACACATACATCTGGCCCTCATTCTGTTCTTTCCATCATGTCATCCAACAGAGAAGTCTGTCAGAGATACATATGGTGCAGTAGGTCTCAAACAAATTATTGTTTTTATTATGTATTCATTCGTTTCTTTGTCGGAAAAAAGGTGAAACAATTCAGAAAAATCAGGATTTCCCACAGACAGAGGAGACGTCTCCAAATTGTTTTGTCTGACCAACAGATTCAACAGTTTCCCTTCGTAAATGACAATCGACTATTAAAGTTGAACTTTCCGTCGCCTGATTGATTCGTTCGTCAGCTAATCGCATCAGTGCCACAGTACAGTATGTGATCCCTGCAGATTCTTTAAGCCCCGTCACCAAACACCTCGAGCAGGGATTAAGTTGAGAATTGAAAGCCTGCTCATGCCTAGATGCATGAGCGTAAGTTAGTGTAAGGGAGATATGGTAGGACATGCCAGCAATCATTATGCGCATTGCTGTATAATGGACTGAGTGAAAAGGTTTTTTGTTCTACGTGACCTATAATCAATGTAACACCCTGAAGTATTTGACTTTGAAAACACACCTCTTGCCATGTTTTTAGCTTTTACTCCACTTTTGGTTTCTCCTGCCCTCATTTCATAACAGTAACTAAGATTTCTTTGTCTCCCAACAAAACTCTGTCTCTGCCTGTGTTTCACCGTCCTCCTCTGTGGTAAGATGTTAGTCAAGTGTCTTGTGGTTTTCTCCACCCTCACCAGAAGGCCTGCGCGCATTTAATTATTCTTGGATGGCGGATGAAAAAAAAAACGACTTCTTTCTTCTTCTTTTTTTTTTTTTCATTAGCTCAGCAGCGGTTTCCCATTCATAATAGTTGGCACTGGTTTCGCACTGCCTGCCAGAGATCACACCCCAACCATTTTCATTTTCCTTCATCCATTTGTTTCATTCATGTCATAGATTTGGCAGAGGCCCGCATCGTTTTCCTGATGGCCGTCGACCCTTCAACGCCCGTCTTTAGAGTCTCAAACTTCTGTTTGTGGCTTTGTTTTGCGTCAGAGTGTAGAAAATGTGGAAACGACAATTCGCTCTGGTTTGCATCCAAGTGACTTTGTTTAAAAAAAATAATAAAACGGTATTTCCGAATTGGTATTATTCATTGTAATTTAAAACTAAATTGAAGATGCAATGTAGAGCACTGCTGACATGCTTTTGGATGGAGAGACAGACTTCACACATTGAAACTTTTCCTGGGAAAGTGGATGGATATTGTTCGTGAATATGAGAATCATGTTGAAATAAATCCAAAGTTAAAAAGAGCCATTAAGTAAAGAGTGTGGGCTAACATCCGCCTGCCTTCATAAAGTATATTATCCTATACGATTGCGTAGGTGGTGAATGCACTGTGTAAAGCACTCACCCCATACTTTAAGTGCATTACACAGTGCATTCAGCTATCTGAGGCCCCAAGAAACAGCAGTTTATCATCATACAACTACTGGAACCATGCCCACTGACAGGAAAGCTATATCACACATACACACGCACGCATACATTCTAACGCAAGTGCTTCCACCCACCCGTTCACGAACCTCTTCACTAAATCTATCAACTGCAGCTGCGTGCATGTCTTTTAATGCATGCACACAAGCCCAATACACGTGAGTTCATATGTGCATGTGACCATCTGAGTCCTAACGCTCAAAATTTACTGTACACACATAGCCTGCGGATGCAAGGAGCTCTCACATGGCCGCAACCCAATCCCAGAGAAATCCAAAGTGTCAAATAAAACCCAGGCTCTTTAGTTTTTCTCCCAACATAGAAACAAACAAGATGGCTACCGTGTCTCCAACCCGAGTAGGCCTTGCGGTGTTCCCCGACTCCCATCTGAATGGAGTTAGAGGCTGGCTAACAGGAGTGGAGAGGAGAAGAGTCTCCTGGGGCAGTTGGCTCGGCAAGCGGGACCAGAGGATGGCTGCACCGTGGATTAGGGCCCCACAGTGGTCCATTGTTAATTGGGCGCCATGTGTGAAAGCTACAGAGAGATTAGTTTGTACAGCTGCTGCCATTTGTCATAACTGCCCTTAACAAGACACACATGGCAACCCAAGTTACAGCCAGAGGTTTTACAGAAAAAGGGGAGAAAAAATGTCTGGTGAGCGTCTAATAGTTTGTGAAACAGACCTGCATAAGCAGATGAAGATGTTCCTGGGAAACACCGAGCAGACTCAGCTGGGATCCCATAAGAGATGATGAGTTTGAGCATTACTCATTTAGCCATCTGTAGGTCAACTAGGGTCATTATCATAACTGCTCAAAAAGCTATGTTAAGCTTGTAGAAAACCCAGACCACAGGTTGCAAACAATTCTGTAAAAACAATGAGGGAAGATCTTAGCTATTACATCATGACCCTATTGGGCAAATCTCAAATTAGTCAGGGTCTGTGTTTTATTAGACAGGCAATGGTGTGACGCTCCAGAGATAACAAGAGGGCTTGTGACTGTTATAGCCTGATGACCTCTTTTAAGCCAAATTTCCTTGGTTATGTAGGCTACATCGTGAGGTTTAGGGGAGGGATAGTGGAGTAGAGTTATTTTTTGGTAAGAATCCACAGTGTAATTGTGGGTTGTAGGTCTGCGCACATGTTGGAGGCCTAATTACAATCTTGACTTGGTAAATCCGGAACAAGCTTTTAAAGCACTCTCACTTTCAATTTTTTGCCCGACAGATGCTAGACCTGTTGTTACTAAGACGCTGCGGTTCATTGAATCTAAATGCAGTCTTTGGAGCTGAAGTGCAGGTGAGGAATAATCTGATGTGTGTGTGTGTGTGTGTGAGAGAGTGCAGTAAATGAGTCCATGGTTTTTCCTGCAAGCACATGCACATGTGCTTATGAGTGTGAACACGTGTCCCCATGTGTGCATTTTTGTGTTTGCATATAAAAGTTTTTTCCTTCAAAGTCAGTGCAGCTAAATGACCAGCTGGAGATCTGTGCCAGTGGAGAGCAGCTCAATTTGAGAAGAATTTAAGCTATCTGGACGCAGATCATATAGGCTTTCAGAGGGCACCATGGTAACAAGCACTCTTCTTCTCCAGTAAAAATAACGGGTTTCATTAACTATCCCGTTAATGCTGCAGCAGGCTTTAACCACAGGATCCAGACGAGCTTGTTCTTAACAAAAGTAGTTGCATAGTAGCCAAAAACTTTCATCATTACTAAACCCAGTGTTGACTCAGTGTTCCCTACTCTAATGAAATTTTGCAAAAGCCAAATGGTAAAATGCTATTACAGTATTTGATGGTGGTTTTAAATGTCATACTTTGTAGCAAAGTCTAGAATTTTCTTTTCCTGCCAAGAGTTTTCTATTGAAGTTGTGCATACCATGCCTAAATTCAATTCATATATGTGGAGATCTACATACAAATGCTGTAGAAAGTATGCATGGGGAAAGGAGAATATTTGTATTTTCCCCTTTATTTACTGTGTTTGTCACAATGGTGGAAGTACCTTTGCAGAAAATCTGCAACATCTGCTGCTTCCCTGATCTTGAGATATGAGATCTTCATGTTGTTCCAAGGTGTCCATATTTCCTCTCCCCCTGCCATCTCCTCTATATAGCTCACTTTAATCACATACAGCCCCACTGCTCAAAGATGCTGTCTTTCATAAAAGACTCCATGTTTACGCAAGTGCTAAAAATGTAAATGAGTTCTTTTCCGACTCTCCTCGTCTCTTCTCCTGTTATAACTTTTTTTTACTATATGGGTCAATAAAAATATACAACCATATTGGGGGTTGTATTGTTTATTACATTGGTTATATGGCGTCTTCTGATGATCAAGAGTTGGTTTCTAAATTCGGGAGCTTTTTGAAAAGTGAACCTGACATATGTGAGGGAGGAGTGGATGCTCTTTGGCTAGTTTTGACAACTCAATGGGGCGCTGATGAATCCGTCCCAAGCAGGCCATTCCCAAGCCCCAGACACCATATCCCTCTTTGACCCGCTGCACTGACATTAGAAAGAAATCCTCTGGGGATTCACCCCCCACCCCAAACAGCAACATGCCCACCCAAAAGTACATTTTGCACAGTGCTGCGATGGCGGGCCTTTCTTTTTCTGTCCCGCTCAGGTCTTGTCGAGCCGTCACAGTGATGGGCTGTACTGTACCGCCAGACAAAAGAAGAGACAACCATCACTCTGGGCCACTGATCGGCCCTGTCTGGACTGAAAAGACTTTGATGGGGCAAAGCAGGGTGGGGGGTTCTGCACAGAGAAGTCAGTGTCTCCTGGGCAACCACTCTGATTGTCTGTCCCTGCCCAAAGTTCCCCATCACACCCCACCTACTACCCCTTCCCATTTTTTTCTTCCCTTCATTGGTTGTTCACAAGGCTCCTTCCTGAGCAAAGGGGACTGGCTTTTGCATGAAAGTCTCAGTCTGGTACTTGAGGGAGCTTTTCTCCTGGTTGACTTGAAAAAAAAGTGAGGTCAAAAGGCATCTTCTCTATGAAAGACCTCCGTTTCTCATCTCTGAACCTACTTATCCCTCTTTCCACTACAAACCCTGCATGACCAGCTTTGCAGGCTGATGGGACAAGAGTTAGTTAGTTAGTTAGTCTTGCAGTTGTGCTAGTTTGATGGTAAAGAAGTGAACGCAGCCATTGGATGGAGAAACTCAGGCGGCAGGGAGGGCCTGCTTTGTAAGGCAGGACAGTGAGGTACAGTGTAGTGCCTGGGATAGGGGGTGAATGTACCCATTTGTCTTCATTTGGGAGGACCGGCAGACAGGGTGGGGGTGGGGAATCTATCCGGGAGGAGTGGGAGGTGCCGGTCCTCCAGTCAAGTGGCCTCGGGGGGATTTGAAATGCATTTGGGGTCCTCCCCAAAAGCCTGGGAAAGTGTGGGGAAGCTGAGATCTTAACCATAGACTAATGACACATACTGCAGGCCTTAACTAAGTGTAAGCACAATCGCAAAAACTGAGTCTCCTGCTGAAATACACAAGAAAAGCCTTTTCAACACAATGCCCCTGCTTTAGAATGCCAAAGAAAAGCTGTGTCCCATTTTTTGACGGATGCAACAGTGCAAACTGTGACCCAAGCAAATTAAACACACTGTAGCAGAGCAAAAGAGGGAGTTGTAAATTTTGTTGAGAAAGAAGGCATCCACATTTCTCAGTGGCCTCTGCTCCAAGTTGCCTTGTTTCCATGGAGATTTATGTACACATGGCACACAAAAGAGGGCTAAGGAGGTAACATGGCCTGTTTAAGCCTTGAGGTATTTGCTCAAGCAAAACCCTGCTGCTAATAACACAAGCTTCATACTGAGCCAGGCAACCTGGCTACACTGCACACAGGTTAGTGTTTGAGAAAGAGCAGGAGGGGGAAAGGAGGCAGGGGAAAGTCAGATGGAGATCACAAACAACCAGAGATCCTGCAGAGGGAGTGAAGGCATTAAGGGAGAAAGAAAGTAAGCAAGAACGAAAGAAGGAACAGAAAAAAAAACAAAAGAAGGAAAGCAAGAGGCAAGAAAGAAAGAAAGCACACTGCAAAACATAAATAGCTCCCGGGTTAAGAGAAAAAAGGATCGGGAAGACATTTAGTGGGAAGCGGAAATCAATAAGGCAAGCGGTGAAGCTGGGAGGGAGTTCTAAGTGGATTAGATTGAGAGAATGTGTTCGATAGGTTATGGCTCTGAGAGAGAGGTAGCCAGACACCGCAGGCTCTATTGCATACTAATAAGGAAGCCAGAATGGAAGCTAAGCGCAAGGTTGTGCAGTTCAATCTGAAGAGTTTTTCTATATGGCTCTGGAGTCATTGGTTAAGGTTTTTCCCAGGATTTGTATTTTACGGTCTTGCTGATCTTGTTCTGAATGTTCACTGTTCAAAATTCATGTCCAAGAATAAACTTCACTCAACTTCCAAGAGAGCCATTCCTGAGATATTTTCCAATATCAACTCACCAGGAAAACTTGAAATTAAAAGGGAGCTGAATAACTTGCTTTAACCCCCCAAAAAGGAAGACAAACAGTAGTGTCCTTAACATTGTCTGCTTACAGCAACTTTTGTTTCACACTTCTGGCACGAACCCAGCCACCCTTTCTCTGGCCAAGCGCCTGGGCCTGGGACAGCTGTCATGGTCGGAGTCTCGGGCTTGAGGGAAAGCCAGGGAGTGAGAAAAGAAAAGAGACTGGGAGAGAGAAGGAGTGAGAGAGTCATTTGGCCGGGCAGTGTGCCGCAGGGGTGATTCCTGATGGCAGAGGAGGATAAGGGGATGAAGGGAGGGAGGGATAGATGTTGTGCTTAGTCACAGACCTCCACTGTGACCCAGAAGGTCAGGCCTCCACACTGGCCGCCTGACCAAAGCCCTCAGAGGCAGCCAGGCGGAAAACAAGATGCAAACAGCTACCCCACGCAGCGTGGCGAGCGGGCAGTGGCCAATCTTGAAGATAGGGACCAGCCAGACTACCCAGCCTGAAGGATTGGAGAGGAGGGTGAGGAGGTGTGGGGAGTCAGTGGTACCTACTCCCTCTCACTTAGGCCAGTGAACCAAGGGACCACCAGCCAGACCAGAAGCAGTGGCAGGGGGAGTGGAGACAAACAGTTGCCAAGAGACCACCAGTGATCCCGCGACCGCCGCAGTTTGACCCCGATTGAGGAGGTCAACAAGGGGGGCTTATGAGTGGTTCCCCCTGCCTCCGCCCCTGACCAACACCCCCCCAGGCAAAAAGTCTTCCTCCTCCACGTGCCCCGGGCCTGCAACAGCACGTTTTCACTGATCTGTTTTGCTCAATTAAACTTCAGAGGACACCCTGCCACATCCCTTTGCAAAGGTCACGACCCCAGGGGCCGAGGTTAAGTCTGGCGCTCGTAAAACAAGGTCTCCATTAACATGGCAGCGTGTATTCAGAGGTAATCCATCCATTTCCACAAACTATCGTGACAGTGTGAAAAAAAAAAAGTTACGTTACTGAGGGGGGTGGGGAAGTCAAGGTAATGATGTTTTATGGCTCTGTTAACTTCCAGCACTAGAGTAATGGGAAATCTGCTTGACCTTGACTTCTTTAGTCTCCCATTGGACTACCTCAGCAATCCTTATCTGTCACTGGTTGTGAGGAAATCCTCTGAATTCTTTGAAGAAATTTCCAATTTGGACTACAGTTCTTTTGGACTATTACACATGTCAAATTTATTTATAATTTAGGTAATTTAGTATGTACGGCAGATCGCTTTCATAATATTTTCCAAGATTCACACATATTGTTCAGGCTAATCGAATGTCTTTGTAATTTAATTCTATTTTTTTTTATCTCTTCATATTCTATTAATACCAAAATACATTTAAATATGCAGAGCCAAGAACTCTCAGTGAGTACAACATCCCAACATTTGCTAAGGAAATAGGATGAACAGCATGACTAAACCAAATACAAACGTGGCCTGCACTATTCTGACATGTCCTAACATGACGATTATCTACATGCCTTGTTGCAACTATTCAAACTGGATATGAAAAAATATGAATCCAGGTGGTGAGAGGTGATGATTCAAAGAAAAAAAAAAACAAGAATTGCACTTCTTGTTTTATCAGATAAAGATAAAACAGTGCATTGGAGTACAACAGCAGTGTGTGTGTGTGTGTGTGTGTGTGTGAGAAGCCAGGGCCCTGTATTGAACACGGCCTGCCAGTTGGCACAATGGATGCCACAACCCCCACTCCCAGCCCCCAGCCTACTTCCCAGCGGGCATTCATCTGGGCATGCACATGGGTGCTACAGCCCTGCTTGGCTAAACGCGTCTGTGCCCCAGAACAAGGGGGCTGAGTGCCCTCTCTAAATTCACCCAGCACACTCGCTGCCAACCCGCCGACCTTTCTCAGGCAGCAACCTTACGAGAATCAAAAACAAATACACTCCGGTCTTATTGATTTTCGCCACAAAAAAATAACAAGAAAAAACAAAAAAAAATACTGTTGTGTAAATAACTGGCCGCGACATATTTTATGTTATCCAATTACACAACACGGCACAAAGTGAGACGCTGCTAGGTAGCAGGACAGAGAGGATATTTAAAAGCACAGCCCGGACCCGTTTTTTTTTTCTAGCAGTTCGCACAAATACCAGATTCTGTTTCAGACAGAGCCGTTTGCCACTTTCTTTGTGTTTGATTGTATGTTTGTTTGTTTCGTGCAGTTGCAGCAGAACAAAGGCAGCGGCTTCCATTCTGCCACTGTCAAAAAACTTTCCAACGTGCCCACTGCATTGCGGATGCCAACCAACGAATCAAAGGCATGCTGCAAGCAGACAAAGAGGGTTTGATGCCAACCTCCAAACCTCTAACAACCATTACTGGTGATTTGCCTGCCTCCCTGGCACAGTGTAAAACAAAATGGCGCCGCACCACACGCTACCACAATATGGCTGCATTGTCTGGAGATGGGCACTGCTTGGTAACTTGGAGAAAAGGGAAAAGACGCTTTCGCTTGCAAAAACGAAAAAGAGGGAAAAGAAAAAAAAAAGCATGCCCGTCTCTGTGATCCCGGTATAAAAGAATGCTATTTTGTATTTGCCAAAGTTTCAACGCCGAAAATTCGAGGACAACGCTAAATAATCGCCCTGATCCGCAATGCGAGTGAATTTAATTCTCCGGGCGAAAGCGAACATTTTGTTCACCGTTTATTTCAAACAATAAAATGAATCCCCTTGCCAATCTTTCACTCTTCCTGCATGGCGGGCAAATTTCTCTAAAATAATAGAAGGTGAAATACCGTACGTAACGTATAATGCATGCACTAATTTACCATTTTAAATGGTCTATATTGTGAAAAAAAAAAAAAAACTGCACCGTGCCATTCTCAAGTTGGTACTGAACAGTTAAAAATGCAGCAGATGCAAACTAGAGAAGCGGTGGCATCCTACAAAAGACACAAAAGAGGGTCTGATGCCAACCCCGGTGCCAGTGGCAACCATTATTGTCTGTGTGCGGTGCCTTCTGCTTTCCCTGGCACTTATCAAACACAAAATGGCGCTCAGGGTTTGATGATAATGAGCTAGCTATACCACCATTTCTCCACCAATAGCAAAACGTATTGGTGGTTATTCGGTTGTCGCTGCAATGGATTTAATACAGGGGAATTTCAACAGGGAATTCTATAGGGGGGGGGGATTCCTATAGTGTGGACGGATAAAGAGAGGAAGTTCAAAATTGTGAGAAACATTAATGATTTAATTATATACTGTAGCAAAATCTATTTTGTAAGTGATAAACATCTGAGTGTGAAAGAGCTGTTGAAGGTTAAATTCAGCAAAAAAAAAAAAAAAAAGATCTAGTGTGTAAATAAGAATAAAAAATAGCACTGATTATAACATCCCAAAAGCGTCTATGCATTAGTATTATCTATTTTTAATTGATTTAATTCATTCCCCATCTCCCTTGAATTTAATATGAAAAATCAGATTCAAACGTGATGTTTCTGTCATCAAATAGAGGGTGAGAATTCAGATTTGTTTCTTCCAATTTACAGTTTTCCAGAGAGAGAGAGAGAGAGATTATGCACTGCAAAGCTTTGGCTGAAATTGTCAGTGTTGGACATCATCTCAAATGTTTCAGTGAATGCCAGAATTGTATTAGTATCTGTCATTCTTTTGGTTGGATATGAATGGGGAAAAATAAATTAAATTAATTATATTTTGGGGGGGGAAAAAAACAAAAAACATTTAAACACATCCACCCCCCCCCCAAAAAAAAGTGCATGTCAAAACCTATTCCTGTAATGTTTTGGACCGTTTATTTCACATTGTGCTGGGGGAAAGAAAAATGCACAATTCAGTCTTCTTTACGTGGAACGCCGACGAGTCCACAAAAGGCTAAAAGAAACCAGCTTTTCAGGAATTAAGAAAAGGGAGAGGTTTCCATTTCAGCACCAACACGGTCACACATCACACGCGAGATTTAGAACAGACACAACATGTTATATGTGCTTAAGAGCGAGCAACTGGAGTGCATATTTGAAAAGTTTACTCCGGTCTTCAGTGCTGAGCTGTGACGTGACTTACCATCAGCTGTACGTTTATTAATGTGTTTATGTAGGTGGAAATCTCATTTTTAAACAAAACTGTTGGTGTTATATAATATCCTAAAATTACATAACATTACACTATATAAAAGGACTTTAGGGTGAAGGGAATGATTTGTTTTTAATATAGTACGGACAACCTCCGTTTTAAAAATATATGCTGTTAATAAACACCAGAAGTGGAATAACAAAGGCTTTACTTTCACATAAACTCAATATTAGAAAAATATACGACTTGTGGGTTCATTATAATTTAACCAGCCTATACTGCAACTTCCCACAAATGTCATAACTTAATATCCAGACAAATAGAATAGGTGTACAGTGTGTGTGTAATTGTACAAGCCTGTGTGTGTGTGAGTGTGTGTGAGATAATAAATACCCTGTCCAAATGATAGTAACTAAATAATTACTGAACACGAGTAGGAGCTGCAGCTACAGCAGAGCAAAGACATATTTAAAATATGTTCTACATTTAATATTGATAATATCTTTTTGTTTCTACTCAGCCATATTTGAAAGAAAATGTATGCCGCGTACATACAGTACTGACGATCTAGTTTCTTATGTTTATTTGTCTGGCTGGTGTGGCTGTGATTTCAGCCAGTCTCAGCAAGACTGCCAAAAAGTAACACATGTGACCCTTGACCTTGCCAAACCATCATTCACACATGCGCGTTAGCACACACACACACACACACACACACACACACATTATGAGTTTGAACCTACCTTGGTCCTGGACATAGTATGCTAGAAACAAGTCCAGCTCCTTGACCGATACTGTTATGTGGTGTGGCTGGACACAAAGTGCTGGGTTGGTGCAATGTGGAGACTTGACAAGGCGTTCCCCGTCTGTACTTTCCAGAGGGATGCCTTTGAAGAGGATGACCATCACCAGGTCCAGTCGCCAAACTTTGTCTGCCTGCCGCAAACAGTCGATCCGGCGGATCTTGCCCTTCTGGTCCGGGTTGGATAGCACGCAGCACGGGTGCTTCTTGCCCGTCACGCTGAGGACAAAGTCCTCCCGGTACTCCTGCCGAATGTCCTTTCGCAGCTTGGCCAGCAGCCTGGATGCCCATTTCTGCTTAACCTCGGGCTTCTCACTCAGGAGCTCATCCTTCACCGCACGTTCCTCGTCCTTGGACATCCGCTTCTCGTGCTTCTTGAAGTACTTGCGTTTTCTGGCCTGGAGGTTGAACCACGTGTAGGCAATGGCACGGACGTGAGGGAGAAGTGCCTCGATGAAGGGATGAAATTCATCCTGGAGCATCCAAGGGACAGAGTGAGGAGAGGGGAGAGAGAGAGAGAGAAGGGGAGAAAATATAATCAGAAACTCATGTCATCGAAGAAGAAACATGGAGAAGAAATATGGATTTAGTCAGCTACTAATCTGAGGCAGAAGGGAAGTCAGACCACAAATAAACAGTTCCTTATAATCAGTCACATAATATCTTATTGGCATGTTTATTCTACCATCCTAGATGTGTCTGGGTGTACAGCAGGTATGACAAGGACAATCCACTGTTTATATCAACTGCCAGGACTACAATAGCACCAGGCCCGGTGACTGAGCGCACTCGCATTTCCCGAGCATGCTCTGAGTGGGACCCTTGTGCCGCTGCTGCTACAAGGGAGCATGCGCCCCCCCCCTACCCGCCCCCCACAGTTACATTTCTCTTATCAAACTATCCGCATTCCAACGTGAACTTATCCCATGTCTCGTGAAGGATGGAGGATAAGCTGGAGGGGCCGAGCGGTGTGCGAGTCACAAAATAGGAAGTTAAGGAGATTCCCATTTTCCTGGCACATACACACATCGCCTCACATAAACACACACACACACAGGCTGCGTGTTGAAAATGCATAAAAACACAAGCAGGAGGAGAAAGGCGGCGTATCAAACAAAACAATAGCGCGAAAGGTATTTGCAAAGGTCGAGTTAGGACTTGATTTGAGGTTCATGCCAAATAATTTCAGGTGTTGCAGTTAACGCACACAGAGAGTGACACTTGCCCTGCTTCATTCCAAAAGAGGTTAGTCAGTGATGTTAAAACCATGGCCTACTTTAAAAAAAATTCCATCTCTCTCTTTTTTTTTTTTATTCAAAAATGATATATATCGAAACGTATTTTTCTCAGAAATTATCAGACACTGCACGGTGAATATCCGTGGAAATATATTAAACACTAATTTCACTTTTTCATACTGGTGATCTGTTGTATTCTGCATTACTACGTAGCACACTTTACACCACGTTGTCTTTCATTTGAAGCAGAGAAAATTACTGCAAATATGAAAAATAGAAAACTTCTTCACTCCGCATTTGCCAGAATTTCTCTTCATCGTTGCCACTAAAAAAAAAGAAAAGAAAAAAAGAAGAAGCCAAATACATTTCTACAGCGACGCAGCAGCAGCTCGCAGATCCTCCGGACAAATTACAATAATCTCCTAATGCTTGTTCTCTGTAGGTGAAGGAATGTACAGGGTGGTGTGGATGATTTAGAAGTCATCAGAAATTACAGGAGCTGCGAGTGACAAGTGGAAACATTAACTTATCTTTGTCTTAGGCCATTAAAATGTCAAATTTAATAAGTATAAGCAGCCACCCTTTTTTTTTTTTTTTTAAGCGGGCTTCTGAAGAGTTAAACCACATATTGTTCTTTTTGTAGGCAGCTAGGCAGGCAGGCTGTAGGAAACCACAGAAATCCACTCCCTATCTGTGCCTGCCGCTGGTGCTCCTCTGAGAAGCCACATTTCTGGTCTACACGCTCGGACCAATAAAACTGTGCTCCAGTGTAGTAATGTCAAATTATACTCATTTATTATCCAGTGAATAAACATTTTACCCTCTACAGATTCTACTTTTGAAATGTGCTATATTTACTACGTCTACTATGGATACTATAGACATTCGCAGTCTTTTAGAGGTAAAAAAATAAATAAAATAAATTCAGAACTCCTTTAAATGTCATCTCCTCACTATAATGCTGCCAATTAAACTGACAAACGCGAGCAGTAAATGCTTGTAAATGTGCTCGGCGGCAACTGTTTCTGAAAATCCTTTTCACTTCTAGTTTCCTGCTCGAAAACACTTTAAATATTCCGTTAATTTTTTTTTGTTTTGTTTTGTTTCCTTCTTCAACCAAGGCTAAAGCCAAACGCTGTAAAGATAAATGACTTGGCCAGGGCCTATGCAGTGCACTTCAGCTGGGGCCATAAAAGCACAATCCTCTTAAGTACAAACTAAACCACATCTCAGTCAATCACTTACTTATGCCAAGTAAAATATAAACAGTAAAACTGAGTCAGCCAAAACAGTCAGCTACTCTGTCCAACCGCTGAATCAACCTTATCACGCGTTTGATCTTCCTACAGTGAAAGTGGCTTTATCTCCTTCCAACTTCACTTCCCCAAAGTATAGGGGTTTTACTCTAAATACAAATATACACGTGGAAAGAAAATATATATAAACACAGCACAAGCAAGGCTGGGAAGTGTGTGTGTGTGTGTGTGAGAGGTTACAGGAGGACGCAAATAAGCTAATTAAACATGGGATAAAAGCATCATACCTTCAGTAAATACACAGGATGATCAAGATGACAGTTTTGGATTGCTATCTTTTTTTTAAAAAGTCATCTTTACGCATAACTTTACGCACGCGTAAAGGCTGGCACATTTCAAGCGCTCGTATGAATATGAATTGATTTTTTTTTCTCTCCCCCGTCAGGACTCTAAAATCTCTAAAGTTAAAAAAAGTGGCACAAACATGTGCATGTTTGGATCCGCTTAAATTTGTTCTTACGCTATATTTTCACTCACAAGGCAAAACTTCTTTGCGGTTATGAATTATGAAAGTATTTCCCAAGCAGAGCTGAAAGTGTACAAATCCTGACGCATGCACACACAACTTTCGCCTCGTCTAACCACTCTCTGGAACAATTGTTAGAAAAAAAAATCACACCAATTAAGCGTATGATAATACAGTAATTACCCAAAAAATAAAAAATAAATAAAAGACACAAATACCTGAGTGAGACAAATTGGAGAATACATGGCGAGACGGCTACACAAGAAGTGAATGTACTTGGACTGATTCCTCTGATCACTTTATCGCGCCATTCCTGGACCGATGTGCACCGTGCAAGAGTGTTGGAGCAGCTATCCGCGTAAAACAACGAGAGATTATCCAAGAACATCCATGAATTGACGCGATCCAAAGATTGTCGTCTCCGCAGAGAAAAGGGCAGATTTTACGCAGTATACTTTAAAGTTGACATGCACTTTGCAGAGAATCTACTCGTAGAGCCAGTGCGAGCTGTTTAGTACTCCCTCTACTATACACGGGCTGCGTGTGTGTGTGCGCGCGTCTCGGTTGCTGTGAGATATCTCGTTCATAAAAGCATTGTGGGGGAGCTTCAGAGGGCGCCGAGTGTGTGATGTTCACCCCTGCTTTAACCAAACTTGATATGAAATCGACCGGTGCACCTTCGCTCCTGCGCGATTCCAGCAAATCAAGACCCAACTTTTTTTTTTTTTTCTTTTTTTTTTTTTTTCACCCACGTAATTACACAGTCACACTCCTCCTCCCTCCTTCCCTCCCTCCTTTCCTCCCTCCCTCCAAATACACAACCCCTATCCACCACCACCATCCAGCACCTTCTTCTCCTCCTCGGCTATCTGAAAACACAGCGTACAATTCATTTTTTATTATTGTTATTATTATTTATTAGTAGCTTTTGGGGGACTTTGGACCACAGCCTTGGAAAAAAAAGGGAAAATTTCCCCTCTGCAGATCTGGGAACCTTTACCAAGCTCCGTGTCAACAACATGCGCTCACTATTTACTCATTTTACAGCTCGGAGCGCCTGATCTGAGCAGAAAAAGCAGAAAAAAATGAAGTTAAATCGGCTTGAAATGTTCTTTAAAGTTGCTGAAATTATTCAGAATATCATATAAGTTAGAAGATATGTCACATTTACATGAGATGACACATTATTTTTTTATTATTTGCGCAGAATTATCCTTACAGGTCAAATGAATAACACCTATTTTGAAACTTTCCAGGGATTTTACTTGGAAATTTATTTCCTTAGATGCCACCAGTGAGCAGAATAACTCCACTCCACCTTGAGTAAGTTTCTGAACAAAGTGTTTTAAACACTCACACGCTGATGCCGAAAAGACTTGGAAGTTAAACACTGTGAGTGCAGTGCGTGTGTTTGTGTGTCCCACAGAGCTGTCAACAGTCCA
The DNA here is from genome assembly GCF_000972845.2 of Larimichthys crocea. Lineage (NCBI taxonomy): Eukaryota > Metazoa > Chordata > Actinopteri > Sciaenidae > Larimichthys > Larimichthys crocea. The sequence goes on from NC_040013.1 coordinate 7,139,710, forward strand.
CATAAGAGTTCATTTGCCAAATTAAAGGGGGGGAATGGGATGTTAACATAGGCTGCGGGAGAATCTGTGCCAAGTTTAGTACAATTCTGGCCCGATCCGTGCCAGTGTTGTGGTCCAAAGTTAACCCACTTTTTTTTTTTTCTCAATCGCCATACAAAAAAAATAAAATAAATATCACAAATGGTATCATCACAACAAATTTGCAAAGCAATAATAATAATCCACGTTCACGTACCATTGCACTGTACTGCATGGATTAATAGGGAATCCTGGAGCCTGGTTGAACACACACAAGCCGGTAGCTTCACATTTCTCACGTTCAACTTTGTGCTTTGGAGGGCTTTCTCTCTCTTGCAGTGCTCACAGAAAAAAAAGTCAACACCGGAAGACAATTCTTTGCAGATAGCGGTGAACAGAAGTTTTTGGAGCACCTCGCGTTTTTTGTTTTTTTTCTCGCTCTCTTTCTTTTTTTTTTTCTCTCCTGTCTTCCTTCCTCTTCAAGTCTTACTTTTTTGGATCGTTTTTTGGGGCTTGTTCAGTGAAGTTGAACGCGATCCAGAAGAGGCTGAGTTTTCGGCACTGGGTTGGTCTCCGCCTTCACTTTCACTGTCTGACTGACTGCCGCCCTCCGGCTCTCGGCGGCCGCTGTCAAGGCGAATACAACGTGACCTAAGCGACTTCCGGTACGTTTACTTCAAAATAAAAGCCTTTCTTAAAAACGGGCATGAGAGGCTCATACAAAACTAAACAACATGAAAATTATGCATAGTTAATGAAAGATGGACACATTTATTCTTATATACTTTGTCCTGACTCTGTGTTAAAGCATGCTTCTATCTAATGCACCAAATAATCTATCTATCTATCTATCTATCTATCTATCTATCTATCTATCTATCTATCTATCTATCTATCTATCTATGCCAGTTAGCTATAATGCAGTCAATTCCCACATTTAAGAAGCTGTATATAAGCTAAACTATATATACATATACACATATACACACACACACACACACACACACACACACTGTCAACCCTAGTTTGAGCTAATCCTAGTCTCTAGACTCTCTCCACATTAAGGCCTACTCTTTAAGAATTCATGGCTACAAAGAAGCAAGAAACCACTTTGAGAGTAGCGGGTCCTCTGAAGCTTCGTGGTATCTTTTTGTCGTGGCTCGTAGCGACCCTGCTCCCCGGTGCAGCACAGACAAAAGAGCACGACACTTGATCACAGGGGCTCAGGAGTAACAGAGGAACAGGTTTTCACACGGGAAGGGAGGGGCAGCGCACAACCTTTAGAGGCAGGGGCTCAAGTTACAACACAAGGCTTAATACAGTGGAAATTTAATGGACCAGTATGTCTTCCAGTTTGACTCAATCTTTTTTTCTTTTTTTTTACCCATTTCATCCAAGAAGCTCGAGGCTTAAAAGTTGTCCACCGCTGCATGGGCAGAACCAGAAGAGCGGAAAATGAAAATGTTACGTTCACCTCTGTTTACAATAGCTTTAAAGCTTTTAGTCTAATCCTCCTGTCAACGCCGTTTTATGGGCGCCACCATGCTTTATGTGCTCGGCAGACATAGAAGCAGACAATAAAACGAGCCTCCTCTGCCATTCTACGTCTAAAACCGATCAGACAGCGGCTGACGGGCAGACTGCAGAGAACATGTCAGCTATATTAAATGTACCTTTGAAAAACTCGGAGATCAATTTCCTCAGCTAGAGTAACACTAGTCGCAGCTCAGGGTCGCGCAGCCTGGCATTGTTGGGGCTCGGTTGCCATGGCAGCGCCGATGTTTGTCTATCAAGGGCTGTCACAAAGAGATATTTGTATGGTTGTGGCGGTGTGTGTGTGTGAAATCTTTAAAGTTGACATGCCACTTTGCAGAGAATCTACTCGTAGAGCAGTGCGAGCTGTTTAGTACCCCTCTACTATACACGGGCTGTGTGTGTGTGTGCGCGCGTCTCGGTTGCTGTGAGATATCTCGTCAAAAAGCATTGTGGGGGAGCTTCAGAGGGCGCCGTGTGGTGATGTCACCCCTGCTTTAACCAAACTTGATATGAAATCGACCGGTGCACCTTCGCTCTGCGCATTCCAGCAAATCAAGACCCAACTTTTTTTTTCTTTTTTTTTTTTTTTTTCACCCACGTAATTACACAGTCACACTCCTCCTCCCTCCTTCCCTCCCCCTTTCTCCCTCCCTCCAAATACACAACCCCTATCCACCACCACCACCATCCAGCACCTTCTTCTCTCCCGGCTATCTGAAAACACAGCGTACAATTCATTTTTATTATTATTAGTAATATTTATTAGTAGCTTTGGGGACTTTGGACCACAGCTGGAAAAAAGGGGAAAATTCCCCTCTGCAGATCTGGGAATCTTTACCAAGCTCCGTTCAACAACATGCGCTCACTATTACTCATTTTACAGCTCGGAGCCCTGATCTGGGCAGAAAAGCAGAAAAAAATGAAGTTAAATCGGCTGAAATGTTCTTTAAAGTTGCTGAAATTAATCAGAAATACATATAAGTAGAAGATATGTCACATTTACATGAGAGGACACATTATTTTTTTATTATTTGCGCAGAATTATCCTTCCAGGTCAAATGAATAGCACCTATTTTGAAACTTTCCAGGGATTTTACTTGGAATTTTATTTTCTTAGATGCCACCAGTGAGCAGAATAACTCCACTCCACCTTGAGTAAGTTCTGAACAAAGTGTTTAAAACACTCACACACTGATGCCGAAAAGACTTGGGAGTTTCGTGTAGGGTCGAGTGGTGTGTTTGTGTGTCCCACAGAGCTGTCCAGTCCACATAAGAGTCATTTGCCAAATAAAGGGGGGGAATGGGATGTAACATAGGCTGCGGGAGAATCTGTGCCAAGTTTAGTACAAATTCTGGCCCGATCCGTGCCAGTTGTGTGTCCAAAGTTAACCCTTTTTTTTTTTCTTCAATCGCCATACAAAAAAAATAAATAAATACACAAATGGTATCATCACAACAAATTTGCAAAGCAATAATAATATCCACGTTCACGTACCATTGCACTGTACTGCATGGATTAATAGGGAATCCTGGAGCCTGGTTGAACACACACAACCCGGTAGCTTCACATTTCTCACGTTCAACTTGTGTCTTTGGAGGGCTTTCTCTCTCTTGCAGTGCTCACAGAAAAAAAAGTCAACACCGGAAGACAATTCTTTGCAGATAGCGGTGAACAGAAGTTTTGTGGACACCTCGCGTTTTTTGTTTTTTTTTCTCGCTCTCTTTCTTTTTTTTTTTTTTCTCTGTCTTCCTTCCTCTTCAAGTCTTACTTTTTTGGAGTTTTTTTGGGCTTGTTCAGTGAAGTTGAACGCGATCCAGAAGAGGCTAGTTTTTCGGCACTGGGTTGGTCTCCGCCTCACTTTCACTGTCTGACTGACTGCCGCCCCCGGCTCTCGGGCGGCCGCTGTCAAGGCGAATACAACGTGACCTAAGGACTTCCGGTACATTTACTTCAAAATAAAAAGCCTTTCTTAAAAAACGGGTAGGAAAGGCCAACAAAACTAAACAACATGAAAATTATGCATAGTTAATGAAAGATGGACACTTTATTTTATATATTTGTCCCGACTCTGTGTTAAAGCAGGCTTCTATCTAATGCACAAAATATAAATCTATCTATCTATCTATCTATCTATCTATCTATCTATCTATCATCATCTATCTATCTATCTATGCCAGTTAGCTATAAGCAGTCAATTCCCACATTTAAGAGCTATAGAAGCTAACTAATATATATAGATAATATATATATATATAATATCATATATATATATATAAGATATATATATATATATATATAGATAATATATATATATATATATAAATAATATGCACACACACCACACTGTCAACCCTAGTTTGAGCTAATTCTAGTCTCTAGACTCTCTCCACATTAAGGCCTACTCTTTAAGAATTCATGGCTACAAAGAAGCAAGAAACCACTATCCTCCTCTCTCTCTCCTCTCTTCCTCTCTCTATATATATATATATATATACTATATATATATATATATAATAATAATATATATATATATATATCATAAATTATAAAATAAGATAAAGAAATGGTTTTAGCTTTGTGACACCACGTTTTTTTAATTACCTAAATTGTTTTTAGAGGCTTATTTGTAATATAAATTCCTAAAGAGTAAGAGTAAGAGTAAGTAACCTAAAAAAAACAAACTTGACCCAGCCCGGTTAGCATAGCTTAGTTTTATACGGTCATGGGGTTAAAGTGGCTATGACAGGGTGTTAAATTTGTTAATACTGTAAATTAAATACATATAAATTCCAACAAAGAGTTTGAGCTTGATAACCTAAATTTTTTACCAAACTTGACCCGATTGGTTAGCATATTTATCTTAAATGTCAAAGCTTGCGTAAACGTTAAAGTTTATAAAGACTTATACGTCATTGTGATTCAGTAGCTATATAAAAAGGTGTAATAACAGACGTCAACCCCTCTGTTACATTTTATTCTCAAAACGTGATAAATTCCAGCTCTTATTTTGAAAGCAAACCACCTTCATTTCCGGGCTACCATCCAATTGTTTCTCGGCAGCTTGACGCAGCTTAGTTTTGTAATAGTGGACGCATTCTCGCCTCTGATTGGCCAGAAGCAGTGGCCCCGGGACTCTTACCCTGGGCCCCCCACTTCCGCTCCTCTGACGCGCTGTGTGG